>NC_069503.1:1058925829-1058972074 GCF_027579735.1 Bombina bombina
AATAGTACCCATGTGGTGTATCTCCTAACATGTCAAGGATGTAAAATACAATATGTCGGACGAACAAAGAGGTCCTTGATAGACTGGGTTATGGAGCACCTCAGATCTATTGAGGACCCAGAGTCTAAAACTCCCATAGCCAAACATTTCAGGTACAACCACAACTCAGATAGCACATTACTCAAGGTTCAAGGCATAGATTTTATTTCTAGGCATCCCCGGGGTGGAAATAGGGAAAAAAAACTAGATGAGAGGTTTTTTGGATTCTCCACCTTAAGACTAGAGTGCCTACGGGTTAAATTCTAGAATGGATGTAAATATGTTCATCCAACATTAGAAACCATTAAAACAAATTATAATACTTAATTGTGTATACTTCAGCAAAGTATTTTCAGCAAAATAATACTTATGATCAATTCATGTTTTTTTACCAACTAGTTGGTGTATTATATGATACACACTTATATATGTACTTATTTGTTTATATCATAATAACATTAACATGTATTTATCTGTATATATAACCAACTGTAACATTAACTTAATGGCATTTCTATATGTGAGTTTGTTGTTCATAAGTGGCGGATTAAATTTAAATAACCATAATGTTACCCTATGACAAGATAGAGCTAATTAGCAATATTTAGGCTGTGTTATACATAGTATTGGCAACTCAGGGGTAATGTATGAATGCTAATTAGATGTTTTTCTATTGGATGTGATATTCCTTATAATGAGCCTATTCACCACCTGTTCTCCATTAGTGAACAAGTGCCCCAGAGGCATGAAACGCGTATGATGTCACAGGAGGGTGATGTTCCCCCTGCTTCCTTTTTCTATGTGTAATTTTACTGTTGCTGCTGTATGTGGAGCTATGTTTTTAAGTGAAGCTAACTAATAAAGGAGATTTTATTGTATCCTGACCTTGAAGTGCTGAAGAGTTCTTTGTTTTCATATATATATATATATATTCCAATATATTACTTCAATTATCAAACTAGCTTTGTTCTCTTGATATCCTTTGCTGAAGAGTAAAGCTAGGTAGGCTGAGAAGGAGCTCAAGAGCGTGAACATGTCTTTAGCCATCTATGGCAGCAATGTTTGCAACTATGTATAATATTGCAATAAACAATGTTGCAAACACTGCTGCCAGATGCACGTTCCTTAGCTCACCTAAGATTACTCTTTAACAAAGGCTACCAAGAGACCTAAAAAAAAAATTGATAACGGAAGTAAATTGGAAAGTTGTTTAAAAAATGATGCTCTATCCAATTAATGGAAGTTTTAAATTTGACTTTACCCTCCACTTAAGTTATGGTGGAGATAAAAATGTGAGATTAAAATCTTCCATATCATAACAGTAAGAGCCATAGAATGATTGCATAGACAATTAGTCTCCCTGCTTGCTTTTTCCCTGAAGTACTCTGTATAGATTGTTACCAATGCATCAGTGAACTCTGGGTACGATATGCAAATTAGATATACAATATTTCATACTTTTTGCTTCCAGTACTGTGTTTAACCACATAGGTCTGCTTATGGGATCCAAATGAGGACATCACTGTGGTTAAACACTAGTGGTTTTAACAGGAAAAAAAGCAGCCATTTAAAATTACTAACGGTGAATAAGCTATTGGTATACGGTTTAATACACCCCAGCAGGTTAATCAGATCAGTGGGAACATTTTAAATGGAGAAATAGAATAGGGTGATTTTGAGTCCAGTCATTCCAGGCTATGTCTTCATGAATGAGACTGTGTAGTTCCTTTATTTCTAGAATATGGTGCCTACTCAGGTCCATTTTACCATAAATTGCCTAAACTGTTGAGCCAAATTTACTATCCAACTCAAACAGTCAGCAGTCTGAATTTTGGAAAATATTACACGGTTTGACAAATCTATGCAGTGCTTCCCCAGAACCTATTTAATACGCTTACAATCAGGTTAATTTTAGTGACCAACCATCCAGAATTTAAGCCATTACTAATCTAAAACTAGCCAATTGTTTTCAATATTTATTACATGAATCATCATTAGATCAAATGATCTTATATTATGCAGTTTTTGTGCTTTTGGATAGATTAAATGACATTTATAAAGAACAGGAAATGTTAGCCTCTACACTGTGTTACTTCATAATGCCACCAATTTTATTTTTCTAGAGAACAATGCCATGACACCCCAAATATTGTACATGGAACCTGGGTTTGTCAACTCGTCTGCCCTCTTCCCCCTTTGTGCCCATTTGATTTGCACTATATCATGTACATTTCTAGCAATCAAGGGAATGAATGAGTTGAATCAAAATATAAAATGAGAGAGTATAAAGGGAGAGCAAGAGCACGCTCTTCCTACTGCAGATATTTCATTTGGCTTGAAAAGCATATTGAGAATAAACCAAAATATATTATACAGGTTCAATTTTTCAGACTTTCTTAGTCTGTTATATTTCAATAAAATTCTATTAACTGAGTTAGACCAGGAATACTTCAACAGAATAAATATGACAATGCATGAACACACTTCCTTGATTGTGTCTTCCACAGATGAAGCATTTAAATCACTGTTATAAAATGCTATTATACTATTTTGCTATATATTTGCTCCTAAAAAGGCAAAGCAACTGCACAATGCATGCGCACAAATCGCTAGCTGCCTAGGCTCCTGACTTACGCTGATTGAGATTGACACCTTGTTCACTCAGTTAAAAGGACATGAAACTAAAAATCTTTCATGCAGTTTTTAAAACAACTTTCTATTATTATCTATTATCACATTTTCTTTGTGCTCTTGGTATCGTTTGTTAAAAAGCAGGGATGTAAAGTCAGGAGCGTGCGGGTGTTTGGAGCAGTTTTGCAAGAATGTTCTCTGTTTGCAAGAGCACTAGATGGCAGCAGAATTTCCTGCTATGCAGTGCTCCAGACACCTACCTAGGTTTCTTTTCAACAAAGAATACAATGAGACTTAAGCTAATTTGATAATATAAAAACATTATGGTATGCTTTGTCTGAATCACACAAGAACATAAGGGTTTCATATCCCTTTAAAAATTGATTTAAAAAAGTTCAATCAGAATACTATTTCACATTTATGTCCATTTAATTGCATAGTGGGGGAATGGATGCTTCCTTATTTAAAATAGTTGTATCTGATATGAAAAAAAGATTCCAGATGAATTAATGTTAGATGGGGAAAAACTCTTTCATGAATAAAATTTGCAAATGCTTACCACTAGTTAGATTAGACAGATTGTTTTTTTTATATTCAAGAATTGTCATCCAATAGGGGAAATTACTTTAAAGCTTCTTACAAACGGACTTATAGAAAATATGTTCTAAATGTAATATCTGCTGGACCCGATATGGAGAGCATGGAACTTTATTTCCTATTTGCTGGTCTTGTACAATGTTGAAACCATTTTAATATTAAATCATATCTGTTAATTAGATCATGAATTTCCATGTAGATGAAATTCATAGTAAATTAATCTACACCCACACCCGTGTGTAAAATTTTGTTTAATAGGACCATGTCTTTGATCCCAGCAAATTGGAAATCCCAGAGAATTCTCCCATGGTTAAACTACAGCTTGAAAAAGTAAAGCTGGTACTTTCTTATGAAACAGCAGGCTCTATTAATATAATTACCTAAATATGGGATTACATAGAATTCATAAAACTTCCTAAAAAAACTACTTTAAAGGGACATTCTGATGCAAATTTTAAATGCTGTCATTTTTTCATGTTCTGTATGCATGTAACGTCATTTCTGGAGCATGTGTAGATGCTTGGATTGAAACTGCAGAGATGGTATGGAGTTTGTCTAGAATGGTGCAAGTCTCTAGTCTCCAGCAACAACAAAAACGTTAAAATAAAATTGCTAGCTTTTACACATATGCTTAAAATATAGGAGCCAAAACATTGTTTGCTCTTGTGGTGTTTATATGTACTGTGTCTAGGTGAAGTGAGATCACTGAGACAGTATGAAAGGGGAGGGGGCACATTGCCTGGGATGTTATAGTATTGTGCTCATGGTTCAGTATTTGTGTCAGTTTACATGAAAAAGGTAAAATCAGAGGCATAAATAGGTGCAGGAATCGGTGACCTAACTACTGCAGTAGCATTTATCAAATGTTTTGCCTTGTAGCCAAGGGGTTAAATGGCAGTTCATATCAATCTAGCAGTTAAAGGGACGTGTAAGGCAGTAGTATGCTGGGAGTTATGCTTCAAGCCCTTCCTGACAATTTTTAAAATGCATTTTATTGCTTCACTCTAGGCTTGATAAGCCCTAACGCCCTGGGTGGCCTCAATTCTGCCCACTGACCCCCACACCTAAAGTTTAGCTTTATGCAGTTATATCATTTCTGTACACGTATACCTCACTCATGCACCGGGTTAGGGACTGGGGCACTGCCTTAAAGTGAAACAAGGCGGTTTAAGCTTTCTTTTCACTTGCCAGTGTGTTTTAAAAACTTGAAAACATATTTGAACTAACATATATTAGGTGTGCAAAAGTAGTGCTTAAGTTTAGTTTAACACTAGTAAAGTACAGTATTCAATTAGTATTTAATAAAAACTGTACATCACCTGTATAATTTGCCAGACTACAACACTGAGACATGGAGTGCACGGCAATGCTGTAAACGGGCCGTACGGCGCATAACAAAATGGTGCCAGTTGCCTTTCTCGCAATCTCAAGATGAGTACAGTACTGTTTATTTCTCCAACATAGGTGTGTCCGGTCCACGGCGTCATCCTTACTTGTGGGATATTCTCTTCCCCAACAGGAAATGGCAAAGAGCCCAGCAAAGCTGGTCACATGATCCCTCCTAGGCTCCGCCTACCCCAGTCATTCTCTTTGCCGTTGTACAGGCAACATCTCCACGGAGATGGCTTAGAGTTTTTTAGTGTTTAACTGTAGTTTTTATTATTCAATCAAGAGTTTGTTATTTTAAAATAGTGCTGGTATGTACTATTTACTCAGAAACAGAAAAGAGATGAAGATTTCTGTTTGTATGAGGAAAATGATTTTAGCAACCGTTACTAAAATCCATGGCTGTTCCACACAGGACTGTTGAGAGGAATTAACTTCAGTTGGGGGAACAGTGAGCAGTCTCTTGCTGCTTGAGGTATGACACATTCTAACAAGACGATGTAATGCTGGAAGCTGTCATTTTCCCTATGGGATCCGGTAAGCCATGTTTATTAAGATTGTAAATAAGGGCTTCACAAGGGCTTATTAAGACTGTAGACTTTTTCTGTGCTAAATCGATTCATTATTAACACATATTTAGCCTTGAGGAATCATTTAATCTGGGTACTTTGATAAGATTATATCGGCAGGCACTTTTTTAGACACCTTTCTCTTTAGGGCTTTCCCAAATCATAGGCAGAGCCTCATTTTCGCGCCGGTGTTGCGCACTTGTTTTTGAGAGGCATGACATGCAGTCGCATGTGTGAGGAGCTCTGATACATAGAAAAGACTTTCTGAAGGCGTCATTTGGTATCGTATTCCCCTTTGGGCTTGGTTGGGTCTCAGCAAAGCAGATACCAGGGACTGTAAAGGGGTTAAAGTCAAAAAAGGCTCCGGTTCCGTTATTTTAAGGGTTAAAGCTTCCAAATTTGGTGTGCAATACTTTTAAGGCTTTAAGACACTGTGGTGAAATTTTGGTGAATTTTGAACAATTCCTTCATATTTTTTCGCAATTGCAGTAATAAAGTGTGTTCAGTTTAAAATTTAAAGTGACAGTAACGGTTTTATTTTAAAACGTTTTTTGTACTTTGTTATCAAGTTTATGCCTGTTTAACATGTCTGAACTACCAGATAGACTGTGTTCTGAATGTGGGGAAGCCAGAGTTCCTTCTCATTTAAATAAATGTGATTTATGTGACAATGACAATGATGCCCAAGATGATTCCTCAAGTGAGGGGAGTAAGCATGGTACTGCATCATTCCCTCCTTCGTCTACACGAGTCTTGCCCACTCAGGAGGCCCCTAGTACATCTAGCGCGCCAATACTCCTTACTATGCAACAATTAACGGCTGTAATGGATAATTCTGTCAAAAACATTTTAGCCAAAATGCACACTTATCAGCGTAAGCGCGACTGCTCTGTTTTAGATACTGAAGAGCATGACGACGCTGATAATAATGGTTCTGAAGGGCCCCTAAACCAGTCTGATGGGGCCAGGGAGGTTTTGTCTGAGGGAGAAATTACTGATTCAGGGAACATTTCTCAACAAGCTGAACCTGATGTGATTACGTTTAAATTTAAGTTGGAACATCTCCGCATCCTGCTTAAGGAGGTATTATCCACTCTGGATGATTGTGACAAGTTGGTCATCCCAGAGAAACTATGTAAAATGGACAAGTTCCTAGAGGTCCCGGGGCTCCCAGAAGCTTTTCCTATACCCAAGCGGGTGGCGGACATTGTAAATAAAGAATGGGAAAGGCCCGGTATTCCTTTCGTCCCTCCCCCCATATTTAAAAAATTGTTTCCTATGGTCGACCCCAGAAAGGACTTATGGCAGACAGTCCCCAAGGTCGAGGGAGCGGTTTCCACTTTAAACAAACGCACCACTATACCCATAGAAGATAGTTGTGCTTTCAAAGATCCTATGGATAAAAAATTAGAAGGTTTACTTAAAAAGATGTTTGTTCAGCAGGGTTACCTTCTACAACCAATTTCATGCATTGTCCCTGTCGCTACAGCCGCGTGTTTCTGGTTTGATGAGCTGGTAAAGGCGGTCGATAGTGATTCTCCTCCTTATGAGGAGATTATGGACAGAATCAATGCTCTCAAATTGGCTAATTCTTTCACCCTAGACGCCACTTTGCAATTGGCTAGGTTAGCGGCTAAGAATTCTGGGTTTGCTATTGTGGCGCGCAGAGCGCTTTGGTTGAAATCTTGGTCAGCTGATGCGTCTTCCAAGAACAAGCTACTTAACATTCCTTTCAAGGGGAAAACGCTGTTTGGCCCTGACTTGAAAGAGATTATCTCTGATATCACTGGGGGTAAGGGCCACGCCCTTCCTCAGGATCGGCCTTTCAAGGCCAAAAATAAACCTAATTTTCGTCCCTTTCGTAGAAACGGACCAGCCCAAAGTGCTACGTCCTCTAAGCAAGAGGGTAATACTTCTCAAGCCAAGCCAGCTTGGAGACCAATGCAAGGCTGGAACAAGGGAAAGCAGGCCAAGAAACCTGCCACTGCTACCAAGACAGCATGAACTGTTGGCCCCCGATCCGGGACCGGATCTGGTGGGGGGCAGACTCTCTCTCTTCGCTCGGGCTTGGGCAAGAGATGTTCTGGATCCTTGGGCGCTAGAAATAGTCTCCCAAGGTTATCTTCTGGAATTCAAGGGGCTTCCCCCAAGGGGGAGGTTCCACAGGTCTCAGTTGTCTTCAGACCACATAAAAAGACAGGCATTCTTACGTTGTGTAGAAGACCTGTTAAAAATGGGAGTGATTCATCCTGTTCCATTAGGAGAACAAGGGACGGGGTTCTACTCCAATCTGTTCATAGTTCCCAAAAAAGAGGGAACGTTCAGACCAATCTTAGATCTCAAGATCTTAAACAAGTTTCTCAAGGTTCCATCGTTCAAAATGGAAACCATTCGAACAATTCTTCCTTCCATCCAGGAAGGTCAATTCATGACCACGGTGGATTTAAAGGATGCGTATCTACATATTCCTATCCACAAGGAACATCATCGGTTCCTAAGGTTCGCATTCCTGGACAAGCATTACCAGTTCGTGGCGCTTCCTTTCGGATTAGCCACTGCTCCAAGGATTTTCACAAAGGTACTAGGGTCCCTTCTAGCTGTGCTAAGACCAAGGGGCATTGCTGTAGTACCTTACTTGGACGACATTCTGATTCAAGCGTCGTCCCTTCCTCAAGCAAAGGCTCACACGGACATCGTCCTGGCCTTTCTCAGATCTCACGGATGGAAAGTGAACGTGGAAAAGAGTTCTCTATCTCCGTCAACAAGGGTTCCCTTCTTGGGGACAATAATAGACTCCTTAGAAATTAGGATTTTTCTGACAGAGGCCAGAAAAACAAAACTTCTAGACTCTTGTCGGATACTTCATTCCGTTCCTCTTCCTTCCATAGCGCAGTGCATGGAAGTGATAGGTTTGATGGTAGCGGCAATGGACATAGTTCCTTTTGCGCGCATTCATCTAAGACCATTACAACTGTGCATGCTCAGTCAGTGGAATGGGGACTATACAAACTTGTCTCCGAGGATACAAGTAAATCAGAGGACCAGAGACTCACTCCGTTGGTGGCTGTCCCTGGACAACCTGTCTCAAGGGATGACCTTCCGCAGACCAGAGTGGGTCATTGTCACGACCGACGCCAGTCTGATGGGCTGGGGCGCGGTCTGGGGATCCCTGAAAGCTCAGGGTCTTTGGTCTCGGGAAGAATCTCTTCTACCGATAAATATTCTGGAACTGAGAGCGATATTCAATGCTCTCAAGGCTTGGCCTCAGCTAGCGAGGGCCAAGTTCATACGGTTTCAATCAGACAACATGACAACTGTTGCGTACATCAACCATCAGGGGGGAACAAGGAGTTCCCTGGCGATGGAAGAAGTGACCAAAATCATTCTATGGGCGGAGTCTCACTCCTGCCACCTGTCTGCTATCCACATCCCAGGAGTGGAAAATTGGGAAGCGGATTTTCTGAGTCGTCAGACATTGCATCCGGGGGAGTGGGAACTCCATCCGGAAATCTTTGCCCAAGTCACTCAACTGTGGGGCATTCCAGACATGGATCTGATGGCCTCTCGTCAGAACTTCAAAGTTCCTTGCTACGGGTCCAGATCCAGGGATCCCAAGGCGGCTCTAGTGGATGCACTAGTAGCACCTTGGACCTTCAAACTAGCTTATGTATTCCCGCCGTTTCCTCTCATCCCCAGGCTGGTAGCCAGGATCAATCAGGAAAGGGCGTCGGTGATCTTGATAGCTCCTGCGTGGCCACGCAGGACTTGGTATGCAGATCTGGTGAATATGTCATCGGCTCCACCATGGAAGCTACCTTTGAGACGAGACCTTCTTGTTCAAGGTCCGTTCGAACATCCGAATCTGGTCTCACTCCAGCTGACTGCTTGGAGATTGAACGCTTGATCTTATCAAAGCGAGGGTTCTCAGATTCTGTTATCGATACTCTTGTTCAGGCCAGAAAGCCTGTAACTAGAAAGATTTACCACAAAATTTGGAAAAAATATATCTGTTGGTGTGAATCTAAAGGATTCCCTTGGGACAAGGTTAAGATTCCTAAGATTCTATCCTTCCTTCAAGAAGGATTGGAAAAAGGATTATCTGCAAGTTCCCTGAAGGGACAGATTTCTGCCTTGTCTGTGTTACTTCACAAAAAGCTGGCAGCTGTGCCAGATGTTCAAGCCTTTGTTCAGGCTCTGGTTAGAATCAAGCCTGTTTTCAAACCTTTGACTCCTCCTTGGAGTCTCAACTTAGTTCTTTCAGTTCTTCAGGGGGTTCCGTTTGAACCCTTACATTCCGTTGATATTAAGTTATTATCTTGGAAAGTTTTGTTTTTGGTTGCAATTTCTTCTGCTAGAAGAGTTTCAGAATTATCTGCTCTGCAGTGTTCTCCTCCTTATCTGGTGTTCCATGCAGATAAGGTGGTTTTACGTACTAAACCTGGTTTTCTTCCAAAAGTTGTTTCTAACAAAAACATTAACCAGGAGATTATCGTACCTTCTCTGTGTCCGAAACCAGTTTCGAAGAAGGAACGTTTGTTGCACAATTTGGATGTTGTTCGCGCTCTAAAATTCTATTTAGATGCTACAAAGGATTTTAGACAAACATCTTCCTTGTTTGTTGTTTATTCCGGTAAAAGGAGAGGTCAAAAAGCAACTTCTACCTCTCTCTCTTTTTGGATTAAAAGCATCATCAGATTGGCTTACGAGACTGCCGGACGGCAGCCTCCCGAAAGAATCACAGCTCATTCCACTAGGGCTGTGGCTTCCACATGGGCCTTCAAGAACGAGGCTTCTGTTGATCAGATATGTAGGGCAGCGACTTGGTCTTCACTGCACACTTTTACCAAATTTTACAAGTTTGATACTTTTGCTTCTTCTGAGGCTATTTTTGGGAGAAAGGTTTTGCAAGCCGTGGTGCCTTCCATCTAGGTGACCTGATTTGCTCCCTCCCATCATCCGTGTCCTAAAGCTTTGGTATTGGTTCCCACAAGTAAGGATGACGCCGTGGACCGGACACACCTATGTTGGAGAAAACAGAATTTATGTTTACCTGATAAATTACTTTCTCCAACGGTGTGTCCGGTCCACGGCCCGCCCTGGTTTTTTAATCAGGTCTGATAATTTATTTTCTTTAACTACAGTCACCACGGTATCATATGGTTTCTCCTATGCAAATATTCCTCCTTAACGTCGGTCGAATGACTGGGGTAGGCGGAGCCTAGGAGGGATCATGTGACCAGCTTTGCTGGGCTCTTTGCCATTTCCTGTTGGGGAAGAGAATATCCCACAAGTAAGGATGACGCCGTGGACCGGACACACCGTTGGAGAAAGTAATTTATCAGGTAAACATAAATTCTGTTTTTTCCTTGGAGGTTGAACTTCAGCTCCATATTAGCACTGTATTAGTGAAGTGCTGTAACGTGAAGCACTGAAAAGCAAAGTATACCTGTGTGTGTGTATATAAAATATATAATCATGGGTTATGAGTACCTGTGGTGTATTTCTCCTACATTGGTGTATCCGGTCCACGACTTCATCCTTACTTGTGGGATATTCTCTATCCCTACAGGAAGTGGCAAAGAGAACACACAGCAGAGCTGTCCATATAGCTCCCCTCAGGCTCCGCCCCCCAGTCATTCTCTTTGCCGCTCTAACTAGTAGCATCTCCACCAGGGGTGGTAAAGAGTATGTGGTGTTAGTTGTAGTTTTTTATTTCTTCTATCAAGAGTTTATTTTAAAATAGTGCCGGCTTGTACTATTTACTCTGCAGCAGAAAATGATGAAGATTTCTGCTGAGAGGAATATGATTTTAGCACCAGTAACTAAAATCCATTGCTGTTCCCACGCAGGACTGTTGAATACCAGAGAACATCAGTTGGGGGGAACAGTTTGCAGGCTTAACTGCTTCAGGTATGATCAGTCATTTTTCTAACAAGACCATGTAATGCTAGAAGACTGTCAGAAATTCCCTCTGGGATAGGTAAGCCATTTTTCTTAGACTCTGTATAAAATGATGGCTTATATTAAGGGCTCTATGCTGGTTGACACTATTGTGGGCCTAATCTATTGCTTTTTAGCATGTTTTCACTGTAAATAAGGTGTTTTTCAGACTTTAAAACACTTTTGGGGTTTAATTTGCGCCTGGCACTTATTTGGACACCTAATCTAGTCAGAAAGGCCCCTCCACTCTGGAATGAAGAGGGAGGAGGCCTCTTTTTCGCGCCTCAATTGCACAGTTGTTTTGAGTAGGCAGTTCATGCAGCTTCACGTGGGGAGTCCAGAGGCATCAGAAAAGGCTTCAGAGAGGCTTATTTCCTACTTAAATAATCCCTAAGGAAGGTAAAGGCCACAGTAGAAGTTTTTAACCGGTTAACTGCTGTTATTAGCTCCGGTTTGGGCATTAAGGGGTTAATTGATCTGAAAATTTGTGTGCAATCTTTTCAAAGAATTAAGACACTGTGGTGAAAATTTCATTAAAATCGGATGTTTCCTTGATGGTTTTTTGATGTTTCATTAATAAAGTGTGCACTTTTATTATTTAAAGACACAGTAACGTTTTTGTCAAAAATAATTTTTATTGCATTGAAGTTCTGTTTAAGTCTGTCAAACATGTCTGACCCTTCAGATAGCCTATGTTCAAAGGCCAAGGTGGTTCCCCCATTAAATTTATGTGTGAAGTGTGCCATAGCGTCCAAACAGCTTAAGGACCGTACAATCACGCTTAAAGATATAGCCCAAGATGATTCTTTAGCTGAAGGTAGTGAGGATAGCCCGCTATCCCCTCCTTCTGTGTCAACACCAGCTATGCCCGCGCAAGCGATGCCCAGTACATCTAGCGCACCAATTGCTATTACTATGCAACAGTTAGCGGCAGTAATGGATAATTCTCTTGCAGCATTTTTGTCCAAACTGCCAGCTTTTCCTAGGAAGCGTGATTGCTCAGTTTTAAATACAGAAAATGAGCAAGCAGACGCAGAGGATAATTTATCTGTAGTGCCCTCACATCAATCTGACTTGGCGGTGAGGGAGGGCCTGTCTGAGGGAAAAATTTCTGACACAGGAAAAGTTTCTCAGCAGGCAGAGCCTGATACCATAGCATTTAAATTTAAGCTAGAACACCTCCGCGCCCTACTTAAGGAGGTCCTAGCTACACTTGATGATTGTGACCCTTTGGTGGTCCCAGAAAAATTGTGTAAAATGGACAAATTCTTAGAGGTCCCAGTACACACTGATGCGTTTCCGATACCTAAGAGGGTGGCGGATATCGTGACTAAGGAGTGGGAGAAGCCAGGTGTACCTTTTTGTTCCCCCTCCTATATTTAAGAAAATGTTCCCAATTGTTGACCCCAGAAGGGACGCGTGGCAGACGGTCCCTAAGGTAGAAGGGGCAGTTTCAACTCTAGCTAAGCGCACGACTATACCAATAGAAGACAGTTGCGCTTTCAAAGACCCTATGGATAAAAAATTAGAAGGTTTACTTAAGAAAATTTATGTTCAACAGGGTTTTCTTCTTCAACCAATTTCTTGCATTATTCCTGTAACCACTGCAGCGGCTTTTTGGTTTGAGGAACTAGAAAACTCGCTCCAGAAGGAGACTTCTTATGATGAAGTCATGGAAAGAATTCACGCCCTGAAGTTGGCTAATTCTTTCATTACAGATGCCGCTTTGCAGTTAGCTAAATTAGCGGCGAAAAATTCTGGTTTCACAATCGTGGCGCGCAGAGCGCTTTGGCTAAAATCTTGGTCTGCGGATGTGTCGTCCAAAACAAAATTGCTTAATATTCCTTTCAAGGGTAAGACCCTATTTGGGCCAGAGTTGAAAGAAATTATTTCAGATATCACTGGGGGAAAGGGCCATGCCCTTCCACAGGATAGACCTTTCAAAGCTAAAAATAAGTCAAATTTTCGTTCCTTTCGCAATTTCAGGAACGGACCGGCTTCTACCTCTACAGCCACTAGGCAAGAGGGTAACGCACCCCAGCCCAAACCACCATGGAAACCATTGCAAGGCTGGAACAAGGGTAAACAGGCTAAGAAGCCTGCTGCTGCTACCAAGACAGCATGAAGGGGTAGCCCCCGATCCGGGACCGTATCTAGTAGGGGGCAGACTTTCTCTCTTTGCTCAGGCTTGGGCAAGAGATGTTCCGGACCCCTGGGCACTAGAAATTGTCTCTCAGGGGTATCTCCTAGAATTCAAGGACCTTCCTCCAAGGGGAAGGTTCCACATGTCTCGCTTATCTTTAGACCAGATAAAGAGACAGGCATTCTTACATTGCATAGAAGACCTTTTAAAAATGGGAGTGATACACCCAGTTCCAACAGCAGAACAAGGACTGGGATTTTACTCAAACCTGTTTGTAGTTCCCAAAAAGGAAGGAACTTTCAGGCCAATTCTGGACTTAAAAATCCTAAACAAATTCCTCAGAGTTCCATCATTCAAAATGGAAACCATTCGGACAATTTTACCAATGATCCAGGAGGGTAAATTTATGACTACCGTGGACTTAAAGGATGCGTACCTGCATATTCCTATCCACAAAGATCACCATCAGTTCCTGAGGTTCGCCTTTCTGGACAAGCATTACCAGTTTGTGGCTCTTCCCTTCGGATTGGCCACTGCTCCCAGAATTTTCACAAAGGTTCTAGGGTCCCTTCTAGCGGTGCTAAGGCCAAGGGGCATTGCAGTAGCACCTTACCTAGACGACATTTTAATACAAGCGTCGTCCTTTCACAGAACAAAGGCTCATACGGACATTGTTCTAGCCTTTCTAAGGTCTCACGGGTGGAAGGTGAACATAGAAAAAAGTTCTCTGTCCCCGTTCACAAGGGTTCCCTTCCTGGGAACAATAATAGACTCGGTAGAAATGAAGATCTTTCTGACAGAGGTCAGGAAGTTAAAACTTTTGAACACTTGTCGAGCTCTTCAATCCATTCCTCAACCCTCCATAGCTCAGTGCATGGAGGTAATAGGACTAATGGTTGCGGCAATGGACGTGGTTCCCTTTGCTCAAATTCATTTAAGACCATTGCAACTGTGCATGCTCAAACAGTGGAATGGGGATTATGCAGATTTGTCTCCCCAGATTCAAATGGACCAGAAAACCTGGGGCTGGTGCGCGGTCTGGGAGTCCCTGAAGGCTCAGGGTCTATGGTCTCGGGAAGAATCTCTTCTCCCGATAAACATTTTGGAATTGAGAACGATATTCAATGCGCTCCAGGCATGGCCTCAACTAGCGGAGGCCAAATTCATCAGATTTCAGTCGGACAACATGACGACTGTAGCGTACATCAATCATCAGGGGGGAACAAAGAGTTCCCTGGCGATGAGGGAGGTATCCAAGATCATCAAATGGGCAGAGGATCACTCCTGCCATCTATCAGCAATTCACATCCCAGGAGTGGACAACTGGGAAGCGGATTATCTGAGTCGTCAGACTTTCCATCCGGGGGAGTGGGAATTTCACCCGGAGGTTTTTACCCAGTTAACTCAACTATGGGGCATTCCAGATCTGGATCTGATGGTGTCACGTCAGAACTCCAAAGTTCCACGTTACGGGTCCAGGTCCAGGGATCCCAAGGCGACATTGGTAGATGCCTTAGTAGCGCCTTGGTCGTTCAATCTAGCTTATGTCTTTCCACCGTTTCCCCTTCTCTCCCGGCTAGTAGCCAGGATCAAACAGGAGAAGGCTTCGGTAATTCTGATAGCTCCTGCGTGGCCACGCAGGACTTGGTATGCAGACCAGGTGAATATGTCATCGGTTCCGCCATGGAAGCTACCTTTGAGGCAGGACCTTCTAATCCAAGGTCCATTCGAACATCCAAACCTAGTTTCTCTGCAACTGACTGCTTGGAGATTGAACGCTTGATTCTAGCTAAGCGTGGGTTTTCGGAATCAGTTATAGATACTCTGATTCAGGCTAGAAAGCCTGTCACCAGGAAAATTTACCATAAGATATGGCGAAAATATCTTTGCTGGTGCAAATCCAAGGGTTACTCATGGAGTAAGATTAGGATTCCAAGGATACTATCTTTTCTCCAAGAAGGATTGGAGAAAGGTCTATCAGCTAGTTCCTTAAAAGGACAGATATCTGCTCTGTCTGTTTTGTTACACAAGCGTCTGGCAGCCGTGCCAGATGTTCAGGTGTTTGTACAGGCTTTAGTCAGAATCAAGCCTGTCTACAGACCTGTGGATCCTCCATGGAGTCTAAATTTAGTTCTTTCAGTTCTTCAAGGGGTTCCGTTTGAACCTCTACATTCCATAGATATTAAGTTACTATCTTGGAAAGTTTTGTTTTTGGTTGCTATTTCTTCTGCTAGAAGAGTTTCTGAATTGTCTGCTTTGCCGTGTAATTCACCCTATCTGGTGTTTCATACAGATAAGGTCGTTTTACGTACCAAACCTGGTTTTCTTCCAAAAGTGGTTTCCAATAAGACTATTAACCAGGAAATAGTTGTTCCTTCTCTGTGTCCTAATCCAGTTTCTAACAAGGAACGTCTGTTACACAATCTTGATGTGGTTCGTGCTTTAAAGTTTTATCTAAAAGCAACTAAAGACTTCAGACAAACATCGTCCTTATTTGTTGTCTATTCTGGCAAGAGGAGAGGTCAAAAAGCGACTGCGACCTCTCTGTCTTTCTGGCTGAAAAGCATCATCCGGTTGGTTTATGAGACTGCTGGGAGGCAGCCTTCTGAACGAATTGCAGCTCACTCTACTGGAGCTGTGGCTTCCACATGGGCTTTCAAGAATGAGGCTTCTGTTGAACAGATCTGTAAGGCAGCGACTTGGTCTTCACTGCATACATTTGCCAAATTTTACAAATTCGATACTTTTGCTTCTTTGGAGGCTATTTTTGGGAGAAAGGTTTTACAAGCAGTGGTGCCCTCCGTTTAGGTTACCTGACTTGTTCCCTCCCTTCATCCGTGTCCTAAAGCTTTGGTATTGGTTCCCACAAGTAAGGATGAAGCCGTGGACCTGATACACCAATGTAGGAGAAAACAGAATTTATGTTTACCTGATAAATTTCTTTCTCCTAAGGTGTATCCGGTCCACGGCCCACCCTGGCATTTGGTCAGGTTTAAATTTATTTTTGTTAACTACAGTCACTACTGCACCCTATGGTTCTCCTTTTTCTCCTAACCGTCGGTCGAATGACTGGGGGGGCGGAACCTGAGGGGAGCTATATGGACACTGCTGTGTGTTCTCTTTGCCACTTCCTGTAGGGATAGAGAATATCCCACAAGTAAGGATGAAGCCGTGGACCGGATACACCGTAGGAGAAAGAAATTTATCAGGTAAACATAAATTCTGTTTTTTAAAATGGAAAACTTTAACAGAATTTCTGTGTCTGAATCGCTCAAAAGAGTAGAGCACCTCCACTCCTTTATATTTTTGGTTAATTCAATGTTGGTAAAAATTCAATTAATACAACATGGGGGTTTGGTTAAAGGGACAGTCAACACAAAAGTAGTTTTATCATGTATCAATAAAGTTGCGCTAGATCGTTTTTTCAAAATATATGCCAGTTTTTAAAGATAAACCGTTTTCCAGTTAAATCACTTTTCCCCCTGCTGCTGTTTTAAAATGTCCATGTAGCTCCGCCCCTTTTTTCTTCATCCATGACATCATGAAAATCCTATGTTCACTCTAATTGTTCTAAGTTACTCGTAACCCGTTTTCGCGCATACGCAATGCGCCTATTTTACTCTGGACACTTTATTTCCATTGCTTAGGTGTCAGTGTTGTGTAGGGGCCTCATTAGAGCTAGCTTTGTTAATATTTTGTGTTTATTGTAAATCAGGTTGCAATATTTTTGGGACAGGACACAAGGCACGGTCCTTAGATTGAACTATATGGGGCACATATTACCTTCATTAGTTTGTGCTATATTTGTGAAGGAGCACATCGGTATTTAGGGGTCAGCATCATTGACTAGATCTCAGTAGTTGGGGCACTCAGTCTAATTATTATTATCATTTATTTGTATAGCGCCGCCAAATTCTGTAGCCAAATTCAGTTGGCATTATTGGAGAGGTGGCAGGCTGGGATGGGCATTATGCTTTGTTAGTAATTGGGAGATAAAAAGTGGCTTGTGCTGTGTAAATTCAGATGCTGGTGATCTGGGCTATAGACAGCTGTAAATGTCATTGCTCTGATACACAGATGGTACCAGGCTAGTACGCTGTCATGTGATCTGTCAGCTTCACAGCTAGTACCTGAAAGTGAACCCAATGAGTCCATTATTCTTATAAAAAAAGACTAGAATAATGGACTCATTGGTTTTTATAATGATCAAAAATTCTACATTAAAAAGATGTCCAAAGTGAAAGACCTGTTTCCCTGTGAATCTGAGTAAAAGCAAAGAGAACGGAAGCAGATTTTAGAGATAACTTTCAGGTTCCCAGGGGCAGAGCTACACAGACGTTTTAAAACTGCAGCAGGGGGAAAAGTAAGCGATTTAACCGGAAAACGTATTATCTTTAAAAACTGGCATATATTTTGAAAAAACGATCTAGGGCAACTTATATATTAGTACACATATTGTGGGAGTGCTGCCAAAATGACCAAAGTAAATACAAAACAGAAAACAAAGTATTGGCAGTGTCCAAATTAGAGAGACCACATATAAAATGCTGCAAAAAATGCCTGCAAAAAACTTTATACTTTTTAAATAAAAATTCAATTTACCTGCTGAAATGTCCTAAACTTAGAATGATATTTACATTTATTTTATTTTAAGAGTGAGACTTATTTAAAGGGACAATCTTTTCCACAATTTTTATAGTTTAAAAAGATAGATAATCCCTTTATTACCCATTCCCCAGTTTTTAGAACCAACACGATTATATTAATACACTTTTTCCTCTGTGATTACCATGTATCTAAGCCTCTGCAGACTGCCCTCTTATTTCAGTTCTTTTGACACTTACATTTAGCCAATCAGTGCCCCCTCATAAGTAAACTGTCAAATGCATTCAGATAAGCATTATTAGCATATGAGCCTACCTAGGTTTAGCTTTCAACTAAAAATATGAAGAGAACAAAACAAATTTGATGATAAAATTTAGGGCTGCAACTAACGATTATTTTCATAATCGATTAATCGGCCGATTATTTTTTCGATTAATCGACTAATCGGATAAAAAAATCAATAATTGTTTCCTATATTTTAAATAAAATCCACATACTGAGTGTTACAAATATAAACTTCAGACTAAAACTTTACGTTAACACAACTGTTTGTCCAATTTTTAGGCAGCAGAACATAGTTTTATAATTAAGCAAAACAAAACCACAAACTGTTTGAAAAGAGGTAGAATTAGAAAGAGTTAGACTATCACTGTTAATAACATTGTTATTCACTCTTTCAGAAACTTTGCAAAAATCTCAACATGTCCACATGCTTCTTGTTTGCGGCTATATTTCTTGCAGCAGAGATGAGGCATTTAGATGGCGTTGAGGTGCTTGAGATGCATAAGTAGGGTTTTGCCAATTTCACCAAAGTGGGATATTTATCTTTGTTAGCTCTTCACCAATGCAAAGTGTTTTCCACTTTGGCAAGGGGCCTCTCAATAAAGTAACCCATGACTTCATTCTAACATAAAAAAATATCTTGAATATCTATATGCAGTGGTAAATAACCAGCTAAAAGGTTAGGGGAAAATATCTAGTCCGCTCTAAAAATAACAGATATATATATATATATACTTATAAAGGTTGAATCTGGTACATATTATCACAATTTATTAAAAATATAAAAAACAAATCAAAGGTGCTAAGGACTATATATCAATAACAGGACAAAGCCTTACACATTTATCTATACAGTACATATAATCAGCAATAGCAAGCATCCGTTAATAATTGTGCAAACAGATAATAGTGCACATCAATTTAAATAATTTCCATCAATCTAGGGGCTAGGTGTAAATAACAAGCTTGGCACTTTATCATGCAAAGCATAGTTTCAAATTATCTGATTTAATATAAACAATCCAAATGATGACTATTATATCTGGGTTGCACATAAGCCAGGGGTAGTTGTAAACTTATACTGTCCTGAAAAAGTGAAAAGTAAACATCTGTAGATGTCCTTTAGGCTAAGGACATAACCATAAAACACAATACCATGTGCAGGAGCTCATTGGAGTGAAGCAGCTGGTGTTGTGCACAGACCAACTAATTGCAAACCAACTAATCGATTATGAGATACATTGACAACTATTTTCTTAATCGATTATTAATGATTATGACGATTAGTTGTTGCAGCTCTAATAAAATTTAATTGGAAAGCTGTTTAAAATTGCATGCCCTATCTGAACCATGAAAGTTTAATTTTGACTAGACTGTCCTTTTAATCACAGTTTGAAATGTAAAATTATGTGTCAAGAGTCCAGATATCTGAGTACTTTATTCATATTTTGTAATTCACATACATAAAAACTCATTCCCGGCAGTAAATAGGAATTTTTTATACTAGTCACGTGTTTAACAATCGTACATAAATGACCAGTGTGTGCGACTTACATATATCTGGTTTTGTGTAACCCCTTGACTGTAAGTCTTCAAATGGATAAGGCCATTTATAATAAGTCGCATATCTTTTTAAAAAGAAAATTAAATATTTTTGCAATGTGCATGTACTGGGGAAAATGCTTATAGCAAAATATTTTTTGTGATTTTATTTTACTCTTCATAAAACATGGCCATTCACTACAGACTCTCTAAGCAGACTATCACTGCACATGCTTTGTATGTCCTGTGCATAGTACAAATAAATAAATAAATACATACAATTATAAATATGATACATCAATAAAATACTGCTAAATTTTCAACATTTCAAATCTGCGTGTTTCAATTTTGACTTGAAAGTCCCTTTATGTTCAAACTCAAATGTGGAAAAGCAGGGAGTTTCCCGATCCACTTATCTCTATAAAATCATATTATCCAGATTATAGGCCGCACCAGATTATAAATTTAGTGCCATTTTAAAGAAAATTTAATTTTTAAAGAAAATATACACAATAGTAGAACAGTAAAATCGTATTTTATTTAATGATTAGGAAAACATGTACCAGTATTTCCTTAATATGAGGAGAGTCAACGGCATCATTCCTTACTGTTGGGAAATACTGAACCTGGCCACCAGGAGGAGGCAAAGACACCCCAGCCAAAGGCTCAAATACTCCCCCCACTTCCCTCATACCCCAGTCATTCTTTGCCTTTTGTCACAGGAGGTTGGCAGAGAATTGTCAGAAGATTTGGAGTAGTTCCTTATGAAGGGTATCTACCCTTCGAAATGGGACTGGGGTTTTAAGTAGTGTTGTCAGCCTCTCAGTGAGAGCATTGACGAAAGTTAGGGTCTGGAGATGCAGGGAGAGTCTTTCTGCGAACCCATCCAGACTCGTATTAACAGCTCCTAAGCAATGAGTGTTGACGAGTTTCACTGCCTGCTTCCATCACTCAAGTCCATGTCAGGAGCGATGCTACAAGATAGATTCCGTTAAGATTGTTTCATTTTTTTATACACGTATAATGCAAGAAGACAGGGTCACAGTGTGGCTCCTTTTATCTGTATAGAATCAAGGGTTAATATCTCCGGAGGGGGATTATCGAACAGGGTGAATTCATCACATAATTTTATTTTATTATGATTATGCTGCGACATGTGAGATGAGGCTCAGGCAGAAGTTGGAACGTACAGGTTTTACTTTAGTTTTGGTAAGCTGTGCAGCATGAAAGGCTTGGCGTGCTTTTTCCTATAGCAGGGGCGGTATAAAGGTGCCGTTTATCTTAATATCAGTAGTCTGCTTTATAAGCGCAAGCTATGGAGGATTCTGATGCGTTAGAGGGTACTCCCTCTTTTCCTAAATCTAATACCTGTCTATATTGTGAGGAGGCCTGTTGGATTTATCTGATACAAGATTATCCGCTGATGAAGATGCCTCTGATACTTCAGAGGATGCTCTTTTTCTGGGTCGGAATCTGCTGCCTCTAAACCTCCAGCTGCGGAGGAACCAGACTTTAGATTTAGGATTGAACATTTACGCTTTCTGCTAAAGGAAGTTTGGCTACTTTAGAGGTCCCAGAGCCTAAATTGCCTGAGGAACCTTTGATTCCTAAATTAGATAAGGACAGGGTTGTACCACAGACTTTCCCGGTTCCCATAAAGATGGCGAACATTAGTAAGAATGAATGGGAAAGACTTGGTTCTTCATTTTCCCCTTCTTCCTTTAAAAAATTGTTCCCGGTTCCGGACTCTCAATTGGAGTTGTGGGGTAGCCAATTCTTTTATTTGTGATGCAAATATGCAGATTATTCGCCTGTATGCTAAGGCTTCCAGGTTTTCTGTTCAAGCCCCTAGGGCACTCTGGCTGAAGTCCTGGTCTGCGGACATAACTTCGAAGTCAAGACTTCTTTCCCTCCCAGAGGGAAGTATCTCGGATTCTGGAGTCCGCTGTTAGTGAGCCACATTCCGGGTGTGGACAACTGGGAAGTGGATTTCCTCAGCAGAGAATCCTTTCATCCGGGGGAATGGTCTCCATCCTGAGGTGTTTGCGGGAGATTTGCGACAGATGTGGGATGCCAGAGATAGATCTCATGGTGGCCCGGCACAATTCAAAGCTACCCAGATATGGGTCGCGGTCCAGGGATTAGCAGTTCCTTGGAGGTTCAATCTAATTTACACTTTTCCACCGTTACCACTTCTCCCTCGTGTAGTGGCCCGCATCAAGCAGGGGCAAGCATCGGTGATACTCATCGCTCCATCGTGGCCTGGTGGGGATGTCCTCATCTCCTCCATGGAGGTTACCTTGTCACAGGGATCTGCTGGAACATGGTCCCTTTGTTCATCTAAATCTAGATTCTCTGAGGCTGACTGTGGGGAGATTGAACGCTTAGTCTTAGCCAAGAGAGGTTTCTCTGAGAGGGTTATTGACACTCTCAGGCTCGTAAGCCTGTTACTCGTTGCATCTACCATAAGGTGTGGAGAGCTTACTTGTTTTGGTGTGAAGAGCGTTTTTTTTTCCTGGCATAAGGTCAAGGCTGCCAGGATTCTTTCCTTTCTCCAGGAGAGTCTGGAGAAGGGCCTTTCTGCCAGTTCCCTGAGGGGACAGATTTCAGCCCTTTCTGTTTTGCTGCACAAGAGACTGGTCCTCCTTACACACTTTTTCTAAATTCAAGAAATTTGACGTTTTTGCTTCGGCTGAAGCAGCTTTTGGGAGAAAGGTTTTTGCAGGCTGTGGTGCCCTCAGATTAGGATCTGCATTTTCTTTACCCCGGTCGTTATCATTCAGTGTCCTCTAGAGCTTGGGTATAGTTTTCCCAACAGTAAGAAATGATGCCGTGGACTCTCCTCATATTAAGAAGGAAAACATATGCATACCTGATAATTTCATTTCCTTCTGTATGAGGAGAGTACACGGCCCACGCTCGGATACTCCGATGGGCAGACCATAACTTGTTTTTCTCTTCTGGCACCATTTATACCCTGATATTTCTCCTACTGTTCCTTGTTCCCTTGGCAGAATGACTGGGATATGAGGGAAGTGGGAGGAGTATTTGAGCCTTTGGCTGGTGTGTCTGGCTCCTCCTTGTGGCCAGGTTCAGTATTTCCCAACAGTAAGGAATGATGCCGTGGACTCTCCTAATAAAGAAGGAAATTAAATTATCAGGTAAGCATAATTTGTTTTTTTTTAACACTTTTGGTTTCAATTATGCAGTTAGTCCTGCTTTTGACGGCATATGTTATATGCTCACAGAAATACGGTAGCTGTATTGTTTTTTTCAAGACTCTCATTGAAACCATTATCCTCTGTAAAAAACAAAAAAAACTTGAGTGTATACAAACAGATAAAAACTTAGTGATATTCCAAATGCAGCCAAAGGCATCAAAAATAGTATATTTGAAATAGCATTATGGAATGTAACAGCTGTCTGTAATATCAAATGACATTGGATGCCATCGATAACATCCCGATTATAGGCCACACCCCTAATTTAATGATTTAAAGGGACACTGAACCCAAATTTTTTCTTGTGTGATTCAAATAGAGCATGACATTTTAAGTAACTTTCTAATTTACTCCTATTATCAAATTTTCTTCATTCTCTTGGTATCTTTATTTGAAATGCAGGATTTTAAGTTTAGATGCTGGACCATTTTTGGTGAACAACCTGGGTTGTTCTTGCTGATTGGTGGATAAATTCACCCACCAATAAAAAAGTGCTGTCCAGAGGTCTGAACCAAACAAAAAGCTTAGATGCCTTCTTTTTCAAATAAAGATAGCAAGAGAACGAAGAAAAATTGATAATAGCAGTAAATTAGAAAGTTGTTTAAAATTGCATGCTCTATCTGAATCTTGAAAGAAAAAAATTGGGTTCAGTGTCCCTTTAAGTTAGGGGGGAAAGTGCTGCCTATACTCAAGACAATACGGTATATGTTTGTGTGTGTATGTGTGTGTGTATATATATATATATATATATATATATATATATATATATATATATATATATATATATATATATATATATATATATATATATATATATACACACACACACACATACGTTGATTGGAGTAGCCGTGTTAGTCCAGAGATTTAGATATCAAAATAACAAGAGTATTGCATTGAGCAATGATACTTTTTTATTGGACTAACTATACATTTATAAGATGACAAGCTTTCGGAAGAGTGTCTTCCTTTTTCAAGTCTGAAGCAATAAGGGTTTGTGTGTGTGAGAGAGGAGAGAGATTGTGTGTGTGAGAGAGGAGAGAGATTGTGTGTGTGAGAGAGGAGAGAGATTGTGTGTGTGAGAGAGGAGAGAGATTGTGTGTGTGTGTGAGAGAGGAGAGAGATTGTGTGTGTGTGTGAGAGAGGAGAGAGATTGTGTGTGTGTGAGAGAGGAGAGAGATTGTGTGTGTGTGTGAGAGAGGAGAGAGATTGTGTGTGTGTGTGTGAGAGAGGAGAGAGATTGTGTGTGTGTGTGTGAGAGAGGAGAGAGATTGTGTGTGTGTGTGTGTGTGAGAGGAGAGAGATTGTGTGTGTGTGTGTGTGAGAGAGGAGAGAGATTGTGTGTGTGTGTGAGAGAGGAGAGAGATTGTGTGTGTGTGTGTGTGAGAGAGGAGAGAGATTGTGTGTGTGTGAGAGAGGAGAGAGATTGTGTGTGTGTGTGAGAGGAGAGAGATTGTGTGTGTGTGAGAGAGGAGAGAGATTGTGTGTGTGTGTGAGAGGAGAGAGATTGTGTGTGTGTGTGAGAGAGGAGAGAGATTGTGTGTGTGTGTGAGAGGAGAGAGATTGTGTGTGTGTGTGAGAGGAGAGAGATTGTGTGTGTGTGTGAGAGGAGAGAGATTGTGTGTGTGTGTGAGAGGAGAGAGATTGTGTGTGTGTGTGAGAGGAGAGAGATTGTGTGTGTGTGTGTGAGAGAGAGGAGAGAGATTGTGTGTGTGTGTGTGTGAGAGAGGAGAGAGATTGTGTGTGTGTGAGAGAGGAGAGAGATTGTGTGTGTGTGTGTGTGAGAGAGGAGAGAGATTGTGTGTGTGTGTGTGTGTGTGTGTGTGTGAGAGAGAGAAAAGAGATTGTGTGTGAGAGAGAGAGAGGAGAGAGATTTAAAGGGATAGTCTACCATAGAATTGTTATTGTTTTAAAAGATAGATAATCGCTTTATTACCCATTCCCAAGTTTTGCATATCCAACACAGTTATATTAATATACTTTTTACCTCTGTGATTACCTTGTATCTAGGAACCTTCTTCCAGCCCCCTGATCACATGACTGTTATCTATTGTCTTAAATTTAGCATTGTATTGTGCTAAATCTTAAATAACTTTTTGTGGCTAAACACAGTGTTATCTATAATGGACCACGTGTACTTTCTGTCTCTTTGTGTTGAAAAGAGATTTAAAAAGCATTCAATTAGATTCAGCCCTCAAAGGCTTAGAAATTAGCATATGAGCCTACCTATGTTTAGTTTAAACTAAGAATACCAAGAGAAAAAAAAAGCAAATTTGGTGATAAAAGTAAAATGGAAAGTTGATTAAAATTAAATGTCCTATCTGAATAATGAAAGTTTAATTTATACTAGACTGTCCCATTAAAGATAGAGAGAGAGCGAGAGAGATTTAAACATAGATTTAACCCCTTAAGGACCAGCGACGTACCCTGTATGTCGCTGGCCTTTTTTTGGGACTTGATTGTTTTATGGCGCGGTCTTGCCACCAGCGTTGAGACTGCTCTATTCCACAAAGCCTTCTGGAGGGAGGGCATTAATAGCGTGTTCTTGCTAGACTTGTGCTATTATGTCCTGAAAAAACCCTTAACGACCTGTGACATACAGGGTACATTGTGGTCATTAAGGGGTTAAAGAGTGAGAGAGATTTGTATGCTAGTGATATTTGTTCCACAAACCACCTGTAGCGTGTGGGATATTTCCAGCAAAGTCCTTTGTATGTCAAGGTTTAGGGGCTTAATTAATGGTTTTCAGTTTAGTTTTGATCTATAATGTGCAGTGGAATTTACCTATATAATATTTATTGAAGGCTTACATTGTAGGTGCTGCTGACCATGAGATACTGCTTTTGTGCACATACTTTATATGATGAATACATGCTGTTTACAGGCTACATATCTATAAATGTACTTTCTTTCTTTAGGTGCACCGGGAATGATGCGTTATTTTTGAATGTCACTCAACATGTCTAAGGAGAGACTTCCATCATAAGCAAGGTATGGAATATGTATATATATATATATATAATGCTTTAATTTTACTCTGAAAGGGAAATAAACTTATTAGCAATTCACCATCTCAAGACCTGGAAATTAAATGGAAAAAATGCTGTTTTCTATTAGTGGAATTGTGCAGTGACAGAATCAGATTTATCTTCTGTTGGGTAATTGTGTAATCCGTGTAAGCTTAAAACTCACACTGAGGCTTCCAGCTGCTACTAGTGCTGCTGGGGATTTGTTGCCAATACATTGTGCCGTACACACTCATTCATTGTATTAGAAATGGTAAATAAAAGGGCAGTAAACACCTTGTAATTACACGAGTATGAGCATTATTAGTACTGATTTACTGATTGTTTTCTGCATTTATTTTTAGTGTTCAAGCCAGAATTAACCTTTAAAAAGACAGGGTTTGTCACTACCATTTGTTTAATCAGCATCTTCATTGTTTGGCCTCAGCAGGAATCAAAAGATAACAAATTTCAAATTATGGAGAGAGATGTGGTATGTTAAAGGGACATGAAACCCCCCAAAAATTGTTTCATGATTCAGATAGAAAAATACAATTATTTTAAACAACTTTCCAATTTACTTGAGTTGCTTTATTCTCTTCGTAGCCTTTTTTGATACAGCAATGCATATAGGTGAGTAATTAGCATGAGGCATTAATGTGTAGACACCAATCAGCAGCTCATGAGCCAACAAAAGATACCAAGAGAACGAAACAAATTAGATAATAGAAGTACATTGGAAAGTTGCATGCTCTGTCTGAACCATGAAAGAAAGAAAAATGTACCTGTTTTCTTGCCTCAGTCTTGTCTGCCTGTGTCTTTGGCTTGGATTGTCTGATCTGAAATGCAAATAATAGTCTAAATCTCATTTTGCGGTCCCATGCAGTTTGAATAAAGTTTTTTTTTGTTTTGTTTTTACCTGTATTTTATATTAAAATCAAGAAGTGTTTATTGTCCCTTTTAAGAGAAGCATGAGTGTCTTCAGAAATATTTAATTATTATTATTAAAAAAAAAAGTTATGGTCATGATTAATATGCTACCTATCCCACATTATATCCAGCAAGCTGAGGTTGCTTTGTGTTATTGTATTATGTAATCATATTTAGATTGCAGCGGTGTATTATTCAACTATTTGTAGATTTTTGTGCAGTGCTGCTTTTTAAATAAATGTATTGTTGAATTTGTTACCAACTTCTTTATTTCCAGATTCTTATGTGCTTGCTCTACAAACCTATATTTAACAACTTAATAGACGCCAAAATCTTCAGAAATAAGACCGGTTTCATAGAGGAACATACATTTTCTAAATTCATATGATTTCCCCCCCTCCCTCCCTTTAATCTGGATGAGCAGATGTTGACCTGCATTGGGATGTATTGCATCTCTTTTAGTCTATAACAGGGGTGCCCAGTCTGATGGAGAAAATATACTGCCATCTAGTGGTTTAAGTGCACAAGTGTGAGTTTTCTGCAATGGTCACTAATATATTACAATATGTATTCTGGTCTAAAACGTTGCTGGCTCCAAACATCAGGGGGGTACACTGTAATAAAAAGACAAAAACAGCATCATTTCAGGTTAGAATACAACCTTATATTGTAACAATGACCATGTTCTGTTATGTGATATATTATGTTTTTTATTATTTATTTTTATGGCAAAAATGGTTCTGTTCATATAGTCAAAATTAAGTTGTTCTGGTTCAGATAGAGAATGCAATTTTATAACATTTCAGTTTACTTCTGTTAGCAAAATTTTACTTTTGGTGATTAGTGGTTTCACCCTTATGGCTCTTGCCTTTGACTCACCAGATGTGTTCAGCTAGTGCATTGCTGCTCTGCTCTGCCCTTCTAATGAGAGTGCTGCATGGCCGACACCTTCACCGTTTCCCTGTGCACAGTGTACACTTCTGTCATATACAGTGTTTGCAGCATGGTGTAGACCAGCTGCACATTGCATTGGACTGAAATAGTTCCACTTTTTCTCTGTGTTACTGCTGCTAGGAGGGAAAGAGTTACAAAAACGTGTACCATTACGGCCATCTCCATGGAAGCAGTGTGCTCTTCATCTGACCCGCCCATACAGTGTGCTTATTCCTTTACTCCCAGCAATGATTCTGAGAGCAGGGCAGGGGACCGGACAGTACAACCCCCCCATATCTGCAGAGGTAGGTATAGGAAAGTCAAAATTAAACTTGCATGATTCAGAAAGAGAATGTAATTTTAAGAAACTTTTAAATTCACTTCTATTTTCAAATGTGCTTCATTCTCTTGGTATCCCTTTTTGCAAAATGAATATGCACATATCCTACACTAGTGGGGGAGCTAGTTGCTGATTGGTGCCTACACACATTTGTCTCTTGTGATTCGCTGACTAGATGTCTTCAGCTAGCTGCCAGTAGTGCAATGTTGTTCCTTTCGCTTTGGATAACAAGAGAATGAAGCAAATTTGATAACAGAAGTAAATTGGAAAAACGTATAAAATTGTATGTTCTATCTAAATCATGAAATAAAATTCTGGGTTTTCCTGTCTCTTTAACTACAGGCTGTAGCTCTCTGCCTGTGCACAGCTTCAGCTGTGGAGTAGCAGACAGAGTGTTGTGTAGATCAACAGCAATGTGCTGTGTAAGTGATTGAATCAATGTCACAAATTACCCTAACTACATAAATCATCCTTTTCAGTGTTTTCAGTACAGTAGCTTCCAGTCAATAAATGAAGCATATGATCTCAATCCAATAATCACATAAGTTTGCAAACTGTAAAAGGGTATATAAAAGAGATTGAGGGGGATGTCTCCCCAATATGAAACTGCGTGATCACAGTCTTTTTGTTTAGTTCCCAGTTGCAAAATTTAAGAACCTCAGTTTGTGTTAAAAATTTAGAATAAAAAGCAATCTCTTGCATGGAAATTCAACAAATACTGCATAAGTGGAGCGATAGCGTATCACAGGTGCTCCTACACCGTAAGAAATAACATCAGTCTTACCTCAGTGTTCCTTACCAGAGTGGCTAGCCAACCAGTGACGTTGTAAACAGTGTATGTATAACTTGCATAAGTTACCGTTACCGGAAATGTATCTTGTGCTGTCCTGAGGGAGATTCTCCATACCTTTTCCTTAATATAAGGAGAGTCCACGGCTTAATTCCTTACTGTTGGGAAATACTGAACCTGGCCACCAGGAGGAGACAGATACCCCAGCCAAAGGCTTAAAGGGATACTAAACCAAAATGTTTTCTTTCATGATTCAGATAGAGCATGCAATTTTTTTTATTTATCTTTTTATTCTGCATAATAAATTCAAACAATTAGTTTACGCCATGCAAGGCCAATAATGAATGTGAACATAAAAAACAAAACATTTAGCATTAACATAAATTAAATCACAGCTTTACTACTTTAACGATATAAACTAAATTTAACAATGTAACAAAATTCTAACGTTAGCATGATTTAAATTACAATAGTTATCAGATATGACCTTGATTATCTATTTTTCTCTTGCAAGGTGTATCCAATCCACGTATTCATCCTTTACTTGTGGGATATTCTCATTCCCTACAGGAAGTGGCAAAGAGAGCACACAGCAGAGCTGTCCATATAGCTCCCCCTCTAGCTCCACCCCCCAGTCATTCTCTTTGCCGGCTCTAAGCACTAGGGTCTCTCTCGGGAGGGTAAAGTGAATGTGGTGATAGAATTGTAGTTTTATTATCTTCAATCAAAAGTTTATTTTAAATGGTACCGGTTTGTACTATTTACTCTCTAGCAGAAAAGTGATGAAGATTTCTGCTGAGAGGAAAATGATTTTAGCATGTTGTAACTAAAATCCACTGCTGTTCCCACACAGGACTGAGGAGTACCAGAAAACTTCAGTGGGGGGAACAGTTTGCAGGGTGATCTGCAATAAGGTATGTTCAGTCATTTATTTCTAGACAAGACTGAGATAATGCTAGAAGAGACTGACAATAACCCCATGAGGGGAGGGTAAGCTATATTCACAGACTTAGTAAGGAATTGAATGCTTACATAATAGGGCTAATATACTGGTTGACACTTATGCAGGGCAATCGATTGTTTAGCTAAGGAAAAATCGTTTTGCAAGACAATTTGAAAGCCCTTTTGGGTTCTTTCTGGGGTTATTACCCACATGGCTGTTTTTTAGTCACTTAGGAGTGATTTAGTAGGCCTCACAGCTCCGGAGTAGAGTGGGAGGGGCCTAATTTTGCGCCTCAGATGCGCACTTAGAATTGCAGAGAAGTTCATGCTGCTTCACATGGAGGGTCCTGCTGCTGTTTGAGGGCCTTAAAGAAGCTATATTCCCCCAAATCTGATCCCTAAGGGCAGGTAGGGCCACAGCAAGGCTGTGGCAAGGTGCTGTAGTAATTTTAACCGGGTGTTGGCTTTAGGCTGCTCCGGTTTGGGCATTAAGGGGTTAATCGTTCTGCAACTTGTGGTGCAATCTTATTAAGGCTTTAGGTACATACTGTGAAAATTTCAAAAGGATTGCTGCATTTTTCACTGTTTTGTAAAATTGTGTGCTCTTTTTATCTCTTAAAGGCACAGTAACGTTTTTTCAAATTGTGTTTTTTATTTGATTAAAGTGATTTCCAAGCCTGTTTGTGTATACTACTAGTCTGTTAAACATGTCTGACACTAAGGAAAATCCTTGTTCAATGTGTTTAGAAGCCATGGTGGAACCCCCTCTCAGAATGTGTCCCACTTGTACTGATATGTCTATACACTTTAAAGATCATATTGTTGCACTTAAGAATGTGGCCCAAGATGATTCTCAGACTGAAGGTAACGAGGGTAGCCCGTCTGCCTCTCCCCAAGTGTCACAACCAGTTACGCCCGCGCAAGCGACGCCTAGTACCTCTAGTGCGTCTAACCCTTTTACATTACAAGACTTAGCGGCAGTCATGGATAATTCTCTTACAGCCTTCTTATCTAAACTGCCCGTGTTACCTGCAAAGCGTGATAGCTCCGTTTTAAGAACAGATTATGAGCATTCTGACGCTTTGGTAGCCGTATCCGATATACCCTCACAATGCTCTGAAGTGGGAGCGAGGGATTTGATGTCTGAGGGAGAAGTCTCTGATTCAGGAAGGGTTCCTCCTCAGACAGATTCAGATACACTGGCTTTTAAATTTAAACTAGAACACCTCCGCGTTTTGCTTAGGGAGGTATTAGCTACTCTGGATGACTGCGACCCTTTGGTGATCCCAGAGAAATTGTGTAAAATGGACAAGTACCTAGAGGTCCCTGTTTACACGGATGCGTTTCCGGTCCCTAAGAGGATTGCGGATATTGTTACTAGGGAGTGGGATAGACCAGGTGTTCCTTTTGTTCCCCCCTCCTGTTTTTAAGAAAATGTTCCCCATATCTGACACCACGCGGTACTCGTGGCAGACGGTCCCTAAGGTGGAGGGGGCTGTTTCTTCACTTTCTAAACACACAACCATACCAATTGAAGACAGTTGTTCTTTCAAAGACCCTAGAAGTTAGAGGCTTTACTTAAGAAAATTTTTGTTTAACAAGGTTTTCTTCTCCAGCCTATTGCCTGCATTATTCCTGTAACTACTTCAGCCGCTTTCTGGTTTGAGGCGCTGGAAGACTCGCTCCAGACGGAGACCTCATATGAGGAAATTATGGATAGATTTAAGGCTCTAAAGCTAGCTAATTCTTTTATCACTGACGGCGCTTTCCAAATGGCTAAGATAGCGGCAAAAAATTCAGCTTTCGCCATTTTGGCGCGCAGGGCGCTATAGCTAAAGTCCTGGTCGGCCGATGTGTCGTCTAAATCCAAGCTTTTGAACATCCCTTTCAAAGGAAAGACCCTCTTCGGGTCTGAATTGAAAGAGATTTTTTCAGAAATCACCGGGGGAAAAGGCCATGCTCTCCCTCAGGACAAGTCCTTTAAAACAAAGAACAAAGCTAATTTTCGTTCCTTTCGTAATTTCAGGAACGGCCCCGCTTCATCCTCTCCGGCTGCAAAGCAAGAGGGTAATGCTTCACAGCCCAAGGCAACTTGAAAACCTTACCAGGGCTGGAATAAGGGGAAACAGGCCAAAAAGGCTGGGGTGCGGTCTGGGACTCCCTGAAAGCTCAGGGCTTATGGTCTCGGGAAGAAACACTTCTCCCGATAAACATTCTGGAACTGAGGGCGATATTCAACGCTCTTCAGGCATGGCCTCAACTAGCTGCGGCCAAATTCATCAGATTTCAGTCGGACAACATCACGACTGTAGCTTACGTCAATCATCAGGGGGGAACAAAGAGTTCCCTAGCGATGCCGGAATTAACCAAAATAATCAGGTGGGCGGAGGATCACTCCTGCCATCTCTCAGCAATTCACATCCCAGGAGTAGACAACTGGGAGGCGGATTTTCTAAGTCGTCAGACTTTTCACCCGGGGGAGTGGGAACTCCACCCGGAGGTATTTGCCCAGCTGACTCTGTTATGGGGCATTCCAGAATTGGATCTGATGGCGTCCCGTCAGAACGCCAAACTTCTTCTCTACGGGTCCAGGTGCTGGGACCCCAAGGCGGTATTGATAGATGCTCTAGCAGCGCCTTGGTCCTTCAATCTGGCTTATGTTTTTCCACCGTTTCCTCTCCTCCCGCGTCTGGTCGCCAGAATCAAGCAGGAGAAGGCTTCGGTGATTCTGATAGCGCCTGACTTGGTATGCAGACCTAGTGGACATGTCACCTGTTCCACCATGGACACTGCCAATGAGGCAGGATCTTCTAATACAGGGTCTGTTCAAGCATCCAAATTTAGTTTCTCTACGTCTGACTGCTTGGAGATTGAACGCTTAGTTCTATCAAAGCGTGGGTTCTCTGAGTCAGTTATAGATACTCTGATTCAGGCTAGAAAGCTTGTCACCAGGAAAATCTACCATAAGATATGGCGGAAATATCTTTGTTGGTGTGAATACAAGGGTTACTCATGGAGTAAGATTAGGATTCCCAGGATATTGTCCTTTCTACAAGAAGGATTGGAGAAAGGATTGTCAGCTAGTTCCTTAAAAGGACAGATATCTGCTTTGTCTATCCTGTTACACAAGCGTCTGGCAGAGGTACCAGACGTTCAAGCGTTTGCTCAGGCTTTAGTCAGAATCAAGCCTGTTTATAAACCTGTGGCTCCGCCATGGAGTTTGAATCTAGTTCTTTCAGTTCTTCAAGGGGTTCCGTTTGAACCTTTACATTCCATAGATATTAAATTGTTATCTTGGAAAGTTTTGTTTTTGGTAGCTATCTCTTCTGCTCGAAGAGTTTCAGAATGATCTGCCTTACAGTGTGATTCACCTTACCTGGTGTTCCACGCAGATAAGGTAGTTTTGAGTACCAAACCTGGTTTTCTTCCTAAAGTTGTTTCTAACAAGAATATTAACCAGGAAATAGTTGTTCCTTCTCTGTGTCCTAATCCATCTTCGAAGAAGGAGCGTCTTTTACACAATCTTGATGTAGTTCGTGCTTTAAAGTTCTATTTACAAGCAACTAAGGATTTCAGACAAACATCTTCCTTGTTTGTTATCTATTCTGGTAAGAGGAGAGGTCAGAAAGCGACTGCTACCTCTCTTTCCTTGTGGCTGAAAAGCATCATCCGTTTGGCCTATGAGACTGCTGGCCAGCAGCCTCCTGAAAGAATTACTGCTCATTCTACCAGAGCAGTGGCTTCCACATGGGCTTTCAAAAATGAGGCTTCTGTTGAACAGATTTGTAAGGCAGCGACTTGGTCTTCACTGCATACTTATGCCAAATTTTACAAATTCGATACTTTTGCTTCTTCGTAAGCTATTTTTGGGAGAAAAGTTTTGCAAGCAGTGGTGCCTTCCGTTTAAGGTACCTGTCTTGTTCCCTCCCTTCATCCGTGTCCTAAAGCTTTGGTATTGGTATCTCACAAGTAAAGGATGAATCCGTGGACTGGATACACCTTGCAAGAGAAAACAGAATTTATGCTTACCTGATAAATTACTTTCTCTTGCGGTGTATCCAGTCCACGGCCCGCCCTGGCATTTAAGTCAGGTAAAAATTTTTTGTTTAAGCTACAGTCACCACTGCACCCTATGGTTTCTCCTTTTTCTTCCTAACCTTTGGTCGAATGACTGGGAGGGTGGAGCTAGAGGGGGAGCTATATGGACAGATCTGCGGTGTGCTCTCTTTGCCACTTCCTGTAGGGAATGAGAATATCCTACAAGTAAAGGATGAATCCGTGTATCTCTTGATACACCGCAAGAGAAAGTTTATTAGGTAAGCATAAATTCTGTTTTTTTTTTTACTGCTGAGCCGTTTTATTTCCTATACTACCCTCTACCTATAGTTAATACATCCACAGCAGACAATTTGTCAACCCACCTAACAGAAAAAAAGAAAGAAAAGAAGAAAAAAAAGAGGAAAGAGAGGGGGGGGGGGGGGGGGAAAAGGAAAGTTCAGCATCATACCTCCTTTCACTCACATTAACAGAGCTTGTTGATTGTTACCATATACCCAGAAGTACCAGCTCTGAGTTTTTTAAGGGAAATATTATATATAATCAATCTCCGTGGTCGGGAGTGACCTAATAAATACTGCCCATTTATTAAAGAATTGTCTAACACCCGCTTCATTATCTTTGTTGGTATCTCGCTGTTCTAGTATACATTGCTTCTTAAGATAATTTTTCATCTCTAAAATACTTGAAGTCTCTCTTGTTTTCCATTTTTTTTTAAATTAAGTGCCTAGCTGTCAAGAGAGATAGAATTATTAGTTTCTCTTACTTGGTGTATTCAGTCCACGGATTCATCCTTACTTGTTGGATATTCTCAATCCCTACAGGAAGTGGCAAAGAGAGCACACAGCAAAGCTGTCCATATAGCTCCCCTCAGGCTCCGCCCCCCCAGTCATTCTCTTTGCCGCTCTAACAAGTAGCATCTCCACGGGAGGGTAAAGAGTTTGTGGTGTTAGATTTGTAGTTTTATTTCTTCAATCAAGAGTTATTTTAAAATAGTGCCGGTTTGTACTATTTACTCTGAGGCAGAAAGTGATGAAGATTTCTGCTGAGAGGAAAAAGATTTTAGCATGTTGTAACTAAAATCCATTGCTGTTCCCACACAGGACTGTTGAGTACCGGAGAACTTCAGTTGGGGGGAACAGTTTGCAGGCTTAACTGCTTAAGGTATGCTCAGTCATTTATTTCTAACAAGACCTGGTAATGCTAGAAGGCTGGGGAAGGTAAGCCATTTTCTGAGACGCAGTATAGAAGGATGGCTTCAGTTAGGGCTTAAATACTGGTAGACACTGTGATGGGCTAAATTGATGGTTTTATTGATGGATTCTTATATTTATTTAAGTGTTTGAAACGTTGTAAACACTTTTTGGGGTTTTTATTTCGCCTGGCATATTATCAGACGCCTAGTCTGACTCAGGAAGGCCCCATAACTCTGGATTGAAGAGGGAGGGGGCCTCATTTTCGCGCCTCAGTTGCGCAGTAGATTTTCAAGACAGCTCATGCAGCTTCATGTGTAGAGTCCTGAGAGTGCAGGAGGACATCAAGGAGGCTTATATTTCAGCTTTATTATTTAAAGACACAGTAACGTTTTTTCAAAAGTGATTTTTTTCTGTATTGTAGTGCTGTACAAGTCTGTTAAACATGTCTGAGACTTCAGATAGACCTTGTTCTTTATGTTTAAAAGCCATGGCGGTACCCCCATTGCATTTATGTGTAAAGTGTGCTAAAACATCTAAGCATTTTAAAGACCATCCAGTGACACTTAAAAATGTAGCCCAAGATGATTCTTTAACTGAGGGTAATGAGGATAGTCCTTCTTCCTCTCCCCATGTGTCGACACCAGTTACGCCCGCGCAAGCGATGCCTAGTACCTCTAGCGCATTGGCCCCTATTACTTTACAAAAATTAGCAGCAGTAATGGATAATTCCCTCACGGCATTTTTATCCAAACTGACAGTTTTTCCAAGAAAGCGTGATAGCTCAGTTTTAAATACAGAGGATGAGCAATCAGACGCTTTGGATAATTTATCTGTAGTACCCTCACAAAACTCAGAAGTAGCAGTGAGGGAAGGTCTGTCTGAGGGAGAAATTTCTGATACAGGAAAGTTTCTCAGCGGGCAGATTCTGATTCCTTAGCGTTTAAATTTAAGCTGGAACACCTCCGCGTACTGCTTAAGGAGGTTTTAGCTACGCTGGATGATTGTGATCCCATGGTGGTCCCAGAAAAATTGTGTAAGATGGACAGGTTTTTAGAGGTCCCTGTTTACACTGAGGCATTTCCGATCCCAAAGAGGGTGGCGGATATTGTGACTAGGGAGTGGGAGAGACCAGGTGTACCCTTTGTCCCCCCCCCCCCCCTATCTTTAAGAAAATGTTCCCCATAAACGACCCCAGGCGGGACGAGTGGCAGACGGTCCCTAAGGTTGAGGGGGCTGTTTCAACACTTGCTAAGCGTACAACTATACCAATAGAGGACAGTTGTGCTTTCAAAGAACCTATGGATAAAAAATTGGCAGGATTGCTGAAGAAAATGTTTGTTCAGCAAGGTTTTCTACTTCAACCAATTGCCTGCATTATTCCTGTAACTACTGCAGCGGCTTTTTGGTTCGAGGCCCTGGAGGAGTCGCTCCAGAGGGAGACTTCATACGATGAGGTCATGGATAGAATTCATGCTCTAAAGCTGGCTAATTCTTTTATCACTGATGCCGCTCTCCAGTTAGCTAAACTAGCGGCGAAAAACTCAGGTTTTGCCATCATGGCGCAAAGAGCGATTTGGCTCAAATCATGGTCGGCGGATGTGTCGTCCAAAACAAAACTGTTAAATATTCCCTTCAAGGGGAAGACCCTTTTCGGCCCAGAGCTGAAAGAAATTATTTCAGATATCACTGGGGGCAAGGGTCATGCCCTTCCACAAGATAGGCCGTTTATGGCCAAAAACAAGGCTAATTTTCGCTCCTTTCGCAACTTCAGGAGCGGACCTGCTGCAACCTCTGCTGTCGCAAAGCAAGATAATGCTTCCCAGCCCAAAGCAACCTGGAAACCCTTGCAGGGCTGGAATAAGGGTAAACAGGCCAAGAAGCTTGCTCCTGCTACCAAGACAGCATGAAGGGGTAGCCCCCGATCCGGGACCGGATCTAGTAGGGGGCAGACTTTCTCTCTTTGCTCAGGCTTGGGCAAGAGACGTTCCGGATCCCTGGGCATTAGAAATAGTTGCTCAGGGGTACCTTCTAGAATTCAAGGATTCTCCCCCAAGGGGATTGTTCCACAGTTCTCGTTTGTCTTCAGACCAAACAAAGAAACAGGCGTTCTTACGCTGTGTAGAAGATCTCCTAAAAATGGGAGTAATACACCCAGTTCCAATTGCAGAACAAGGACTGGGCTTTTACTCAAACCTGTTCGTAGTTCCCAAAAAGGAGGGAACTTTCAGGCCAATCCTGGATCTAAAGATTCTAAACAAATTCCTCAGAGTTCCGTCTTTCAAGATGCAAACCATTCGGACAATCTTGCCGATGATCCAGGAAGGTCAATATATGACTACCGTGGATCTAAAGGATGCGTACCTACATATTCCTATCCACAAAGATCACCATCAGTTCCTAAGGTTCGCCTTTCTGGACAAACATTACCAGTTCGTGGCCCTTCCTTTCGGGTTGGCCACCGCTCCCAGAATTTTCACAAAGGTGCTAGGGTCCCTTCTGGCGGTGCTAAGACCGCGGGGCATTGCAGTAGCACCTTACCTAGACGACATATTAATACAGGCGTCGTCTTTCCACAGAGCCAAGGCTCATACGGACATTGTTCTGGCCTTTCTAAGGTCTCACGGGTGGAAGGTGAACGTAGAAAAAAGTTCTCTGTCCCCGCTTACAAGGGTTCCCTTCCTGGGAACACTAATAGACTCGGTAGAAATGAAAATCTTTCTGACAGAAGTCAGGAAGTCCAAACTGTTGAACACCTGCCGAGCTCTTCATTCCATTCATCGGCCTTCTGTGGCTCAGTGCATGGAGGTAATTGGTTTAATGGTGGCGGCAATGGACGTAGTCCCTTTTGCCCGAATTCATCTCAGACCACTGCAACTGTGCATGCTCAAGCAGTGGAATGGGGATTACACAGATTTATCTCCTCAAATACAAATGGACCAGAAAACCAGAGACTCTCTTCTCTGGTGGTTGTCTCAAGATCACCTGTCTCAGGGAATGAGTTTCCGCAGACCGGAGTGGATCATTGTCACGACCGATGCCAGTCTGTTAGGCAGGAGTGCGGTCTGGAACTCCCTGAAGGCTCAGGGTCTATGGTCTCGAAGAATCTCTTCTCCCAATAAACATTTTGGAGCTGAGAGCGATATTCAACACGCTCCAAGCATGGCCTCAACTAGCTGAGTCCAAATTCATCAGATTTCAGTCGGACAACATCACGACTATAGCGTACATCAATCATCAGGGAGGAACAAGGAGTTCCCTAACGATGAAAGAAGTATCCAAGATCATCAAATGGGCGGAGGATCACTCCTGCCATCTATCTGCAATTCACATCCCAGGGGTAGACAACTGGGAAGCGGATTTTCTGAGTCGTCAGACTTTTCATCCGGGGGAGTGGGAACTCCACCCGGAGGTTTTTCTTCAGCTGACCCAGCTATGGGGCATTCCAGAATTGGAATGATGGCGTCCCGTCAGAACACCAAACTTCCCCTGTACGGATCCAGATCCAGGGATCCCAAGGCGGCATTGATAGATGCTTTAACAGCGCCTTGGTCATTCAGTCTAGCTTATGTCTTTCCACCGTTTCCTCTTCTCCCTCGGCTAATAGCCAGAATCAAACAGGAGAAGGCTTCGGTTTTTCTGATAGCGCCTGCGTGGCCACGCAGGACTTGGTATGCAGACCTAGTGGACATGTCATCGGTCCCACCATGGAGACTGCCTTTGAGGCAGGATCTTCTACTTCAAGGTCCTTTCAAGCATCCAAATCTAGTTTCTCTGCAACTGACTGCTTGGAGATTGAACGCTTAATTCTAGCTAAGCGTGGTTTCTCTGATACAGGCCAGAAAGCCTGTCACTAGGAAAATTTACCATAAGATATGGCGGAAATATCTTGGTTGGTGTGAATCCAAGGGTTACTCGTGGAGTAAGGTTAGGATTCCAAGGATATTAGCTTTTCTCCAAGAAGGATTGGAGAAAGGCCTGTCAGCTAGTTCCTTAAAGGGACAGATATCTGCTCTGTCTTTTCTGTTACATAAGCGCCTGGCAGCTGTACCAGACGTTCAGGTGTTTGCACAGGCCCTTGTTAGAATCAAGCCTGTTTACAAGCCTGTGGCTCCTCCTTGGAGTCTAAATTTAGTTCTTTCAGTTCTTCAAGGGGTTCCGTTTGAACCTTTACATTCCATAGATATTAAGTTATTATCTTGGAAAGTTTTGTTTTTAGTAGCCATTTCTTCTGCTCGAAGAGTTTCTGAATTGTCTGCTTTGCAGTGTGATTCACCCTATCTGGTGTTCCATGCAGATAAGGTTGTTTTGCGTACCAAACCTGGTTTTTTTCCAAAGGTGGTTTCTAATAAGAATATTAACCAAGAAATCATTGTTCCTTCTCTGTGTCCTAATCCAGTTTCTAGGAAGGAACGACTTTTACACAATCTTGATGTGGTTCGTGCTTTAAAAATCTATTTAAAAGCAACTAGAGATTTCAGACAAACATCATCCTTGTTTGTAGTCTATTCTGGTAAGAGGAGAGGTTAGAAAGCGACTGCTACCTCTCTTTCTTTTTGGCTGAAAAGCATCATCCGATTGACTTATGAGACTGCTGTACAGCAGCCTCCAGAACGAATTACAGCTCATTCCACCAGAGCTGTGGCTTCCACATGGGCTTTCAAGAATGAGGCTTCTGTTGAACAGATTTGTAAGGCAGCGACTTGGTCTTCACTGCATACATTTGCCAAATTTTACAAATTCGATACTTTTGCTTCTTAGGAGGCTATTTTTGGGAGAAAGGTTTTGCAAGCAGTGGTGCCTTCCGTTTAGGTTACCTGACTTGTTCCCTCCCTTCATCTGTGTCCTATTGCTTTGGTATTGGTATCCCACAAGTAAGGATGAATCTGTGGACTGAATACACCAAGTAAGAGAAAACAGAATTTATGCTTACCTGATAAATTACTTTCTCTTACGGTGTATTCAGTCCACGGCCCGCCCTGACATTTAAGTCAGGTTCAAATTTAATTTAAAATAACTACAGTCACCACTGCACCCTATGGTTCTCCTTTTTCTCCTAACCGTCGGTCGAATGACTGGGAGGGCGGAGCCTGAGTGGAGCTATATGGACAGCTTTGCTGTGTGCTCTCTTTGCCACTTCCTGTAGGGATTGAGAATATCCCACAAGTAAGGATGATTCCGTGGACTGAATACACCCGTAAGAGAAAGTAATTTATCAGGTAAGCATAAATTCTGTTTTTCACTAGGTTGGTGTTCCTCACAGTTTTTTTTACAAAAAATAAGACCTGAGTCGGTGATAGTACCAGAGGGGGTAGATCTTGAGTGATGAGTTCACCCAGAATTCTAATTTATGCTAAAATGGTCTGATCCTTGGACAATTCCATAGCCTTTCTCAATGCCAATTCGCTTCCTTCCTTAATTCTAAGGCAACATATCTTACCTGCAGGTATGCAAATAACTCTTTGTTCGTGAGGTTAAAATCATTCTTAAGTTTTTCGAATGTTCTAATAAATTTTTCGTTTACAAGATATGACGAGTCCACGGATTACATCCTTATGGGATATCACCTCCTGGTCAGCTGGAGGAGGCAAAGAGCACCACAGCAGAGCTGTATATATAGCTCCTCCCTTCCCTCCCACCCCAGTCATTCTCTTCGCCTGTGTTAGTGATAGGAAGAGGTAAAGTGAGGTGTTAGTTTAGATTCTTCAATCAAGAGTTTTTTATGTTTTAAATGGTGCCAAAGTGTACTATTTTACTACAGAGCAGCCTCTGGATTTATAACCTTCTGGCTATGGGAACTGGAGGGGTTTTTAACCCCTCTGCGCCTCCCATACTCATGCTGCTATTCTGTGTTGGTCTTAGAGAAGCTTTAACTAAGACCCTTCTATCTTCACAGGACCTCAGGAGAAAGAGTGGACCTCTTGACACTGTGAAATTTCTCATGCTGTTCCTCAGCATGAAGGTAAGTGCAGTCTTTTTGTTTTTTTCTGGGGCTTGGCACTCAAGAATATAGAAAAGGAGTGACACAGCTCAAAACTGACTGTGCTTTTACTTTCTGTCAGGGGCTATTAAGGCTTCCTGTCGCTATATGCCAATCCTCATTAGTATAAGAAAAGAATGGGAACCGTCATAGAACTTATATTATCCAGACACTCTAGCAAGACTACTGTAACCTAGAAGCGCTGGGATGTTATACTATCAGGTGTTGTATACTCGGGCTATTCTCTTTTGATATACTGATAGAAAAGAGTTCAATAAGGGAAAGGCTGACGCTGGGAGAGTTCCGGAGCTGACACTACTAGACTCCGAGGTTTTGGCCTGTATGGGCGTGTTGCTTGTTTTTCCCCGGGTCCTGACGCCCACGAAGGGCGGGGCTTGGTATTGGCGCGATTTAGCGCAACTGTTGTTGAGCTAGACATCCGGGGAATCGCGTTCCGGCTGCCATTACGGCTCCTAAGTATGCTTGTTCTGCTCTTGAACAAGCGGTCTTAGGTGCGTTGGTTCAGGGAAGACAATCTCGGTCAGTGGAGGCAGGTGTCTGATAAATGATTTTTTCTGAGGTGTCAGTGGCAAGGAACATCACTTGCTAAGGAGCATTGGTTGCAAAAATTTTATGTTTATGTGATTCCAAGTAAACAGTTATGTTAAAGAAATAGTGCACATCTTTTTTCTTTAAGCAACATTGATATATTAATATATATTTTGTGCCACTCTACCAAGTTAGCAGTTTTTTTTCTTGTACTTCTGTTATGATGAAGGATCTAGAACAAAGTACTTGTCTTATGTGTTTAGATGCCATTGTGGAACCTCCTGTTACGCTTTGTCCCTCATGTACAGAGAGGGCTTTACAGTGTAGAGAACAGATTTTCTGTAATAAAAATATGTCTAAGGAGGGCTCTCAGCCTGATGAGATTCAGGGTAGGTTGCAACTTTCTCCTTAAGCGTCACAGCCTTTAACGCCCGCTCAGGCGACGCCGTGTTCTTTGGCGACGTCTGCCTCATTTTCTCTGCAGGATATGGCTGCAGTTATGTCATCCACCCTTAGAGAAGTTTCATTTAAGTTGCCAGGGCTGCATGGCAAATGTAGTAGGAAAGAGGCCCATATGGTCCCTGTGACTTCTGATGCTTTGATAACATATCTCTGATATACCCTCCCAGGGTTCTGAAGTGGGGGGGTATGGAGTCCTTGTCTGAGGGGGAACTGTCTGATTCAGGAAGTGCTTTACCTCAGACAGATGTGGACCTAATGTCCTTCAGATTTAAGCTCGAACATCTCCATATGTTATTACGGGAAGTACTGGTAACTCTGGACGACTGATTCTATTGTAGTCCCGCCAGAAAAATTGAGTACGATGGACAAATATCTGGAGGTCCCTTCTTATTCTGACGTTTTTCCAGTTCCTAAGAGAATTTCCGAAATTATTCCCAGGGAATGGGAAAGACCGGGTATACCGTTCTCCCCTTCTCCTATTTTTAAAAAGATGTACCCTATAGATGACTCAGTTCGGGACTCTTGGCAGACTGTCTCTAAAGTAGAGGTAGCTATCTCTACCTTGGCTAAGCGTACGACTATCCCTATTGAGGACAGTTGTGCTTTCAAAGATCCCATGGATAAGAAGTTGGAGGGTCTTCTCAAGAAACTATGTTCATCAAGGATTTCTATGGCAACCAACGGTTTGCATTGTAACAGTAACGATGGCAGCTGCCTTTTGGTTTGATGTTCTAGAGGAGAGTCTCAGGACTGAGACCTCTTTGGAGGAGATTCAGGACAGAATTAAGGCCCTTAAACTGGCTAATTCTTTTATCACGGACGCCACCTTTCAGATCACCAAGTTGGCGGCTAAGAATTCAGGATTTTCCATTTTGGCTCGTAGAGCTTTATGGTTAAAATCTTGTTCTGCGGACCTGTCCTCAAAGTCTAAGCTATTAGCTATCCCTTTCAAGGGAAAGACCCTATTCGGGCCTTATTTGAAAGAGATTATTTCTGACATTACGGGAGGTAAAGGTCATCTACTCCCTCTAGATAAAACATCTAAGCAGAGGGAACGACAGAGTAATTTTCGTTCCTTTCGTAATTTCAAAGGTGTTCCCCCTTCCTCTTCCGCTAAACAGGAAGGGAATTATTCACAAGCCAAACCCACCTGGAGACCCAACCAAGCTTGGAATAAGGGTAAACAATCCAAGAAGCCCGCCGCTGCTCCCAAGACAGCATGAAGGGGCGGCCCCCGATCCGGGACCGGATCTAGTAGGAGGCAGACTTTCTCTCTTTGTCCAGACTTGGATAAGAGACGTTCAGGATCCCTGGACACTAGAAATCGTGTCTCAAGGGTATCAGTTGGAGTTCAAAAATTCCTTCCCGATTGTCTGTAGAGCAGAAAAAAAGAGAGGCGTTCTTACGTTGTGTACAAGACCTCTCCACTATGGGAGTAATTTGTCCCGTTTCAATACAGGGACAGGGGTTTTACTCAAATCTTTTTGTGGTTCCCAAAAAAGAGGGAACGTTCCGACTCATTTTAGATCTCAAGAGTCTAAACAAGTTTCTCAGAGTTCCATCCTTCAAGATGGACACTATCCGGACAATTCTTCCATTGATCCAGGAGGGTCAATATATGACTACCATGGACTTAAAGCATGCATATCTTCATATTCCTATCCACAGAGATCATCACCAGTTCCTGAGGTTTGCCTTTCTGGACAAACACTTTCAGTTTGTGGCCCTTCCTTTCGGGCTGGCCACGGCACCCAGGATCTTCACAAAGGTTCTAGGGTCTCTGCTGGCGGTTCTCAGACCGCGGGGCATTGCAGTGGCGCCTTATCTGGACGATATTCTGATCCAGGCGTCTTATCAGCTGACAAAGTCTCATACCGACATTGTTCTATACTTTCTAAGGACTCACGGGTGGAAGGTGAATCTAGAAAAGAGTTCACTAATTCCATGGACAAGGGTTCCTTTCCTGGGAACTCTAATAGACTATATCCATGAAAATCTTTTTGACGGAAGATTCTGAATACATGCCGATCCCTTCAGTCGAATCCTCGGCCATCAGTGTCTCAGTGCATGGAGGTAATTGGATTGATGGTGGCGGCAATGGACATCATTCCGTTTGCTTGTTTTCATCTCAGACCTCTACAACTGAGCATGCTCAGACAGTGGAATGGAGATTATGCAAATTTGTCTCCTCAAATAGATCTGGATCAGGAGACAAGGGACTCTCTTCCTTGGTGGTTGTCGCCGGATCATCTGTCCCAAGGGTCGTGCTTCCGCAGGCCCTCATGGGTGATAGTGACAACGGACGCTAGTCTACTAGGATGGGGCGCAGTCTGGAATTCCCTGAAGGCTCAGGGTGTGTGGACTCAGCCGGAGTCTCTACTTCCAATCAGTATTCTGGAGTTGAGAGCAATATTCAATTCGCTTCATTCTTGGCCTCAATTGGCTTCGGCCAAATTCATCCGATTTCAGTCGGACAACATCACGACTGTGGGTTACATCAATCATCAGGGAGGAACAAGGAGTTCCTTAGCGATGACAGAAGTATACAAGATAATTCGGTGGGCAGAGGCTCACTCTTGTTATCTGTCAGCAATCTAAATCCCAGGAGTGGACAACTGGGAAGCGGATATTTTGAGCAGACAGACGTTTCATCCGGGGGCAGACCGGAGCTGGATCTTATGGCATCTCTTCAGAATGCCAAGCTCCTGAGATACGGATCCAGGTCCAGGGATCCTCAGGCCGAACTGATAGATGCCTTGGTCATTACACCTAGCTTATGTATTTCCACCGTTTGCTCTCCTTCCCCGGGTGATTGCTCGGATCAAACAGGAGAGGGCTTCCGTGATTCTCATCGCTCCTGCGTGGCCTCGCAGGACTTGGTATGCAGATCTGGTGGACATGTCCTTTCTGCCACCGTAGAAGCTTCCATTCAGGCAGGACCTTCTCATTCAGGGACCCTTCTATCATCCGAATCTAGTTTCTCTGCAGCTGACTGCTTGGAGATTGAACGCTTGATTTTATCTAAGCGAGGGTTCTCTGATTCGGTCATTGATACCTTGATCCAGGCACGTAAGCCTCTTACTAGAAAGATTTACCATAAGATTTGGCGTAAATTTCTTTATTGGTGCGAATCCAAGGGTTGCTCATGGAGTAAGATCAGGATTCCTAGGATTTTGTCCTTTCTCCAAGAGGGATTGGAGAAAGGGTTATCAGCAAGTTCCTTAAAAGGACAGATTTCTGCTTTATCTATTTTGTTACACAAACGTCTGGCAGATGTTCCGGATGTTCAAGCTTTTTGTCAGGCTCTGACTAGAATCAGACCTGTGTTTAGACCAATCGCTCCTTCTTGGAGTTTGAATTTAGTTCTTCAAGGGGTTCCTTTTGTATCTATGCATTCCATAGATATTAAATTGTTATCTTGGAAAGTTTTATTTTTGGTTGCTATTTCTTCTGCTCGCAGAGTTTCTGAGCTTTCAGCGTTACAATGTGATTCTCCTTACCTTATTTTTCATTCCGATAAGGTAGTGTTACGTACCAAACCTGGTTTTCTTCCTAAGGTTGTTTCCAACAAAAATATTAATTAGGAAATTATTGTTCCTTCATTGTGTCCTAATCCGTCTTCTAAGAAGGAGCGTCTGTTACTTAACTTGGACGTGGTCCGTGCCCTGAAGTTTTACTTGCAGGCGACTAAAGATTTTCGTCATTCATCTTCGTTATTTGTTGTCTTTTCTGGAAAACGTAGGGGCCAGAAATCTACGGCTACCTCTTTCTTTTTGGCTGAAGAGTATCATCCGTTTTGCATAGGAGACTGCTGGACAGCAGCCTCCTGAAAGAATTACGGCTCATTCTACTAGGGCTGTGGCTTCCTCATGGGCATTTAAAAATGATGCTTCTGTTGAACAGATTTGCAAGGCTGCAACTTGGTCGTCTCTTCACACTTTTTCCAAATTTTCCAAATTTGATACTTTTGCCTCGTCCGAGGCTGTTTTTGGGAGAAAGGTTCTTCAAGCAGTGGTGCCTTCCGTTTAGGTTCCTGTCTTGTCCCTCCCTTTCATCCGTGTCCTTTAGCATTGTATCCCATAAGTAAGGATGAAATCCGTGGACTCGTCA
>NC_069503.1:1058972174-1059042480 GCF_027579735.1 Bombina bombina
ACTAAATTATCATATTAACCGATTGTGAAAATATTCCAGACACATTTATTATGCTTTCTTTCTTAAGACACGGTGAGTCCACAGATCAGCAATTTACTGTTGGGAATATCACTCCTGGCCAGCAGGAGGTGGCGGAGAGCACCACAGCAAAGTTGTTAAGTATCACTTCCCTTCCCACAAACCCCAGTCATTCTTTTTGCCTCTCGTGCAAGGAGGAGGTGAAGTAATTAGGTGTATGTATAAGATTCTTCTATCAAGATTTTTTTTATTTTGAAGTCTGAACAAGTTTGCTCTGATCTTCCATCATAAACTGGGTTTAGCTGTATTCCACATTGGTCTCTTCAGTAGGGCTGTGGTAGCTTTTTAGCAGTTAGGAACTTGTAAAGTGTGCTTTGCTGCATTTTCCTGCCCTGGTATAGAAAGCCTGAGTAGGTTTACTCTGTCTTTTTTACAAAGGTCTCTGTGGGGAGTGGCATCCTCTCATACTTTGTGAGTCGTTTGTCTGCCGGACGACTAGAATGCAGGTAAGTTCCCTTTGTTCTTTTGGGGCTAGAAGGCTGGCACTGAAGGGGTTAAGGACCCTCTGCTGTTAAATGGGACAAATACTTTATGGAGGATTGTGGCAGTGGCAGGCACATTATGCATGAGACATGGAGACTTAGGGGTTATCTTCCTTCACAACAAGGAAGGAGTTAACTGTCGGTAGGGCTAAAATATAAAATTGAAGTATTTTTATACCTTATGGTTGTGTTGAAAGTGGCCACCCTATTAAGTTCCCTAGTTCGTCGGGAGAATGATATAGTGACTGTTAAGAGAGCGCAATTGGCGCCATTTTTAAGGGGCTACATAGTGTATTGCATCATGATGAAAACTGTGTGTGTTCCTGTGAATTTCCCTGCTCGGTCTTTAGTAGCACTTAAGGGAGCTGTGTGTGGGTGCCAGTGTACTGTTTAGTGAATTTTTACAAGCCCTCATATTAGAGGGAGATTAGTCGATGGAATGGAGCACCATTCCGTGCCGACTTTTGGCCATGCCTCCTTCACATTTTGGAGGTGGCTGAGCCCTTGTATTCTACTCCGCCACATTCTCTGACATGAGTTGTTGTTCTGCCTGCCTTTTAGTTGTTTTCTATGCCTATTGGAACGAAATGTCTGGAAGTGTGTGAGGGCTAACCCTTAAGAATATCCCTTCTTTGGCAGACAAACAGGGTTTAATCTACCCAAGTTTAAGTAAAGGAAAATGATTTAAATCTGAATATGATACGTTTTTTTACAGAAGCAGGCAGTGAAAGCAACTTAGGGACGAATGAGTTTTTTCTTCCCCTTAGCTTGGCAGCACGAGTTTGTTGTTTGCAGTGTTTTTTTTTTTTTTTTTTTTTTTACACATGTTTTGTCGAATAAAATGGTTCATTATTTTAACATATCAGGACTCTAATTTCTTATATAGGAGCTTTTTGTTCTGAACAGTGCTCTGTTGCTAAGATATAAACCTTTTAGATGAGGAACATATTAATTTTTATATAGGCTGTTCCTTTATTTAGAATAGAAGCCTACCTGTGAAAAGAATAGGCTTAAACTGTTTAAAATGTCTGTCAATCTGAGTCTTATGTCTCCAAGGATGATGCTGTTCAGGCAATGCCACAGCTTTCTCCTTTTATATCCCAAGCCTCTTTGTCGTCACATGCAGTGCCCTGCGGTTCCTCTAAATCTCCAGGAGGAGTATGTTTTGCTTACGGGGTTTGCAGCTCAGGTGTCTTCTGCGATATCTGCGGCTTGGCCCGTTTTTCCTTTCCTTCAGGAAAGATGCAAGAGGATTGTTTTATTTCGGATTGTAAGGTTTCTAATCCTCATCTACTACGCAGGTTGTCTCCCTCTTCGCTGTAGGAGAAGATTTCACTGGTAGGTCTCTGAGGGTGAAATCTCAGATTGGACAGTGTAATGCCTTCTTCTGATGCTGAAAGGGTAACCTTGCGTTTACTGCCTAACACCTTGTGTATTTTTAAGGAGGTTTTGACTACCTTGGACGACTCCGATATCTTGTCTCTGTCAACCCTAATTCTCTAGTAAATTTAATATTGCTAGGATTCCACTGTGGTCCAGACCATGCAAGGGGATTTTCCTTTTTCATAGAAATGGGAGAAGTCAGGGATTCCTTTTTCTCCATGTCTCCTGTCTTTTCTAAGATTCTTTCCTGTCGCTGGCCCCTTTAAATATCTTGGCACATGGTGCCAATAGTAGAAGGAGCTTTTCTACTCTGGCTAAGAGACTTCATTCAATTCCTATAAAGGATAGCTGCTCCTTTAAGGATACAATGGACAAGCTGAAAGCTTATTTGGCTGTTTGTATGACCGCTGGATCAAGTGCGACATCCTCTAGGTGCTTCGCTCTGTCTGATACCAATGGTAGAGACTTCTTATGAAGAGATCCAAGACGGAATTAAGGCTCTTAAGCTAGATAATTCTTCCTCTGTTTCCTTCATGTAAGTCATTTGCCTGGGAGCCGAGATGACTGGGTTTGTTGTAGTAGCCCTCTGGGCGGGTTTTTTTTTTCTGAGAGACAGCTTTTGGGCACACTCCTGATAAGGATAAGACCTTGTTGGTCCTGGTCTGGCAGAAATGTTTCTGACTTTGGTAAGGGGTTTCGCTATACTCCTAGCTAGAAACATATACCTTAAGTGTAGAATCCTACTGCTGAGTTTATATCAGCATAAAGGTGCTTGTCCCTGGTTCAGGATTGGATTAGTGGGGGACTGAACTTCTCTATCTTCTCTAAAATCGAGATGTCACAGTTAGGCTGTAATCATTGTATTTCGGAGTTCCTTATACCTTCCTCCCTGAGGCAGGTTTCACCTCTTATGTTTATCTGCAGACGAGATTGGAGAGAGGCATTTCTCTAGCATTGGAACTTTTAGTCTTAACTCTGAAAGTTCTCAGAGTACCATCCTCTGACAGGGAAATTAGTTGTTTCTTTCCCTTGGTCTAGGGGGTCAGTTCTTACAGACCTTTGACCCTATAGATGCATATCCTCATGTTTCTGAGATTTGTTTTTCTGAGCGTCTTTCAGTTGGTGGTTCCGTGGCCTTGCCTAGGCTCCCTGTTTTTGTCTTGGTCAGTGATCAAGTGTTGGGGAATGCCGGTGGTGGCGCCTTCTGGACGACTTCAGGCGCCATATTTTTAATGACAATTTCTCCTCCGGAGTTTTTTGTCTTGCCTCGTTTCCTTGGATGGTAAGTGAATCTGGAAAAGAGTTCCATCTACAGAGAAATGTTTTTTTAGGATCCATAATTACTATCTATGATAATCCTTTTACAGAGATTAAATATCTAAGACTCTCTTCTCTTGTCTTTCTCTAAGTTTTATTACTGGGCTTTAGTAAGTAATCGGATGGATCCCCTTGTTTGCTTCCATTTGAGAGCGCTGCAGTTTTGCATGCTTTCTCTATGGAAACGGGACCTTTCAGATTTGTCTTAGCAGATAGATCTAGTTTAATTGTCATGCAATTCTCCGTAGTGGTGTTCTCAGGAGCTTCTGTCTTAGGCCTCATGCTTCAGGACAGTGTTTTTCAACCAGTGTGCCGTGGCACACTAGTGTGCCGTGAGAGATCCTCAGGTGTGCCACGGCAGACTGACAACAGTGTGACATATTTTCTCCAACATAGGTGTGTCCGGTCCACGGCGTCATCCTTACTTGTGGGATATTCTCTTCCCCAACAGGAAATGGCAAAGAGCCCAGCAAAGCTGGTCACATGATCCCTCCTAGGCTCCGCCTACCCCAGTCATTCTCTTTGCCGTTGTACAGGCAACATCTCCACGGAGATGGCTTAGAGTTTTTTAGTGTTTAACTGTAGTTTTTATTATTCAATCAAGAGTTTGTTATTTTAAAATAGTGCTGGTATGTACTATTTACTCTGAAACAGAAAAGAGATGAAGATTTCTGTTTGTAAGAGGAAAATGATTTTAGCAACCGTTACTAAAATCGATGGCTGTTCCACACAGGACTGTTGAGAGGAATTAACTTCAGTTGGGGGAACAGTGAGCAGACTTTTGCTGCTTGAGGTATGACACATTCTAACAAGACGATGTAATGCTGGAAGCTGTCATTTTCCCTATGGGATCCGGTAAGCCATTTTTATTACAGAGTAAATAAGGGCTTCACAAGGGCTTGTTAAGACTGTAGACATTTTCTGGGCTAAATCGATTCATATATAACATATTTAGCCTTGAGGAATCATTTAATATGGGTATTTTTGTAAAATAATATCGGCAGGCACTGTTTTAGACACCTTATTCTCTAGGGGCTTTCCCTAATCATAGGCAGAGCCTCATTTTCGCGCCGGTATTGCGCACTTGTTTTTGAGAAGCATGACATGCAGTCGCATGTGTGAGGAGCTCTGATACATAAAAAAGACTTTCTGAAGGCGTCATTTGGTATCGTATTCCCCTTTGGGCTTGGTTGGGTCTCAGCAAAGCAGATACCAGGGACTGTAAAGGGGTTAAAGATAAAAACGGCTCCGTTATTTTAAGGGTTAAAGCTTCCAAATTTGGTGTGCAATACTTTTAAGGCTTTAAGACACTGTGGTGAAATTTTGGTGAATTTTGAACAATTCCTTCATACTTTTTCGCAATTGCAGTAATAAAGTGTGTTCAGTTTAAAATTTAAAGTGACAGTAACGGTTTTATTTTAAAACGTTTTTTGTACTTTGTTATCAAGTTTATGCCTGTTTAACATGTCTGAACTACCAGATAGACTGTGTTCTGAATGTGGGGAAGCCAAGGTTCCTTCTCATTTAAATAGATGTGATTTATGTGACACTGAAAATGATGCCCAAGATGATTCCTCAAGTGAGGGGAGTAAGCATGGTACTGCATCATTCCCTCCTTCGTCTACACCAGTCTTGCCCACTCAGGAGGCCCCTAGTACATCTAGCGCGCCAATACTCCTTACTATGCAACAATTAACGGCTGTAATGGATAATTCTATCAAAAACATTTTAGCCAAAATGCCCACTTATCAGCGTAAGCGTGACTGCTCTGTTTTAGATACTGAAGAGCATGAGGACGCTGATGATAATGGTTCTGATATGCCCCTACACCAGTCTGAGGGGGCCAGGGAGGTTTTGTCTGAGGGAGAAATTTCAGATTCAGGGAAAATTTCTCAACAAGCTGAACCCGATGTGATTACATTTAAATTTAAGTTGGAACATCTCCGCGCTCTGCTTAAGGAGGTGTTATCCACTCTGGATGATTGTGAGAATTTGATCATCCCAGAGAAACTATGTAAAATGGACAAGTTCCTAGAGGTCCCGGGGCCCCCAGAAGCTTTTCCTATACCCAAGCGGGTGGCGGACATTGTAAATAAAGAATGGGAAAGGCCCGGTATACCTTTCGTCCCTCCCCCCATATTTAAAAAATTGTTTCCCATGGTCGACCCCAGAAAGGACTTATGGCAGACAGTCCCCAAGGTCGAGGGGGCGGTTTCTACTTTAAACAAACGCACCACTATACCCATAGAAGATAGTTGTGCTTTCAAAGATCCTATGGATAAAAAATTAGAAGGTTTGCTTAAAAAGATGTTTGTTCAGCAAGGTTACCTTCTACAACCAATTTCATGCATTGTCCCTGTCACTACAGCCGCGTGTTTCTGGTTCGATGAGCTAGAAAAGGCGATCGATAGTGATTCTCCTCCTTATGAGGAGATTATGGACAGAATTCGTGCTCTCAAATTGGCTAATTCTTTCACCCTAGACGCCACTTTGCAATTGGCTAGGTTAGCAGCGAAAAATTCTGGGTTTGCTATTGTGGCGCGCAGAGCGCTTTGGTTGAAATCTTGGTCAGCGGATGCGTCTTCCAAGAACAAATTGCTTAACATTCCTTTCAAGGGGAAAACGCTGTTTGGCCCTGACTTGAAAGAGATTATCTCTGATATCACTGGGGGTAAGGGCCACGCCCTTCCTCAGGATAGGTCTTTCAAGGCCAAAAATAAACCTAATTTTCGTCCCTTTCGTAGAAACGGACCAGCCCCAAGTGCTACGTCCTCTAAGCAAGAGGGTAATACTTCTCAAGCCAAGCCAGCCTGGAGACCAATGCAAGGCTGGAACAAGGGAAAGCAGGCCAAGAAGCCTGCCACTGCTACCAAGACAGCATGAAATGTTGGCCCCCGATCCGGGACCGGATCTGGTGGGGGGCAGACTCTCTCTCTTCGCTCAGGCTTGGGCAAGAGATGTTCTGGATCCTTGGGCACTAGAAATAGTCTCCCAAGGTTATCTTCTGGAATTCAAGGGGCCTCCCCCAAGGGGGAGGTTCCACAGGTCTCAATTGTCTTCAAACCACATAAAGAGACAGGCATTCTTACATTGTGTAGAAGACCTGTTAAAAATGGGAGTGATTCATCCTGTTCCATTAGGAGAACAAGGGATGGGGTTCTACTCCAATCTGTTCGTAGTTCCCAAAAAAGAGGGAACGTTCAGACCAATCTTGGATCTCAAGATCCTAAACAAGTTTCTCAAGGTTCCATCGTTCAAAATGGAAACTATTCGAACAATTCTTCCTTCCATCCAGGAAGGTCAATTCATGACCACGGTGGATTTAAAGGATGCGTATCTACATATTCCTATCCACAAGGAACATCATCGGTTCCTAAGGTTCGCATTCCTGGACAAGCATTACCAGTTCGTGGCACTTCCTTTCGGATTAGCCACTGCTCCAAGGATTTTCACAAAGGTACTAGGGTCCCTCCTAGCGGTACTAAGACCAAGGGGCATTGCAGTAGTACCTTACTTGGACGACATTCTGATTCAAGCGTCGTCCCTTCCTCAAGCAAAGGCTCACACGGACATCGTCCTGGCCTTTCTCAGATCTCACGGATGGAAAGTGAACGTAGAAAAGAGTTCTCTATCTCCGTCAACAAGGGTTCCCTTCTTGGGAACAATAATAGACTCCTTAGAAATGAGGATTTTTCTGACAGAGGCCAGAAAAACAAAACTTCTAAACTCTTGTCAAACACTTCATTCCGTTCCTCTTCCTTCCATAGCGCAGTGCATGGAAGTAATAGGTTTGATGGTAGCGGCAATGGACATAGTTCCTTTTGCGCGCATTCATCTAAGACCATTACAACTGTGCATGCTCAGTCAGTGGAATGGGGACTATACAGACTTGTCTCCGACGATTCAAGTAAATCAGAGGACCAGAGACTCACTCCGTTGGTGGCTGTCCCTGGACAACCTGTCACAAGGGATGACCTTCCGCAGACCAGAGTGGGTCATTGTCACGACCGACGCCAGTCTGATGGGCTGGGGCGCGGTCTGGGGACCCCTGAAAGCTCAGGGTCTTTGGTCTCGGGAAGAATCTCTTCTACCGATAAATATTCTGGAACTGAGAGCGATATTCAATGCTCTCAAGGCTTGGCCTCAGCTAGCAAAGGCCAAGTTCATACGGTTTCAATCAGACAACATGACGACTGTTGCGTACATCAACCATCAGGGGGGAACAAGGAGTTCCCTGGCGATGGAAGAAGTGGCCAAAATCATTCAATGGGCGGAGACTCACTCCTGCCACCTGTCTGCAATCCACATTCCAGGAGTGGAAAATTGGGAAGCGGATTTTCTGAGTCGTCAGACATTACATCCGGGGGAGTGGGAACTCCATCCGGAAATCTTTGCCCAAATTACTCAATTGTGGGGCATTCCAGACATGGATCTGATGGCCTCTCGTCAGAACTTCAAGGTTCCTTGCTACGGGTCCAGATCCAGGGATCCCAAGGCGACTCTAGTAGATGCACTAGTAGCACCTTGGACCTTCAAACTAGCTTATGTATTCCCGCCGTTTCCTCTCATCCCCAGGCTGGTAGCCAGGATCAATCAGGAGAGGGCGTCGGTGATCTTGATAGCTCCTGCGTGGCCACGCAGGACTTGGTATGCAGATCTGGTGAATGTCATCTGCTCCACCATGGAAGCTACCTTTGAGACGAGACCTTCTTGTTCAAGGTCCGTTCGAACATCCGAATCTGGTCTCACTCCAGCTGACTGCTTGGAGATTGAACGCTTGATCTTATCAAAACGAGGGTTCTCAGATTCTGTTATTGATACTCTTGTTCAGGCCAGAAAGCCTGTAACTAGAAAAATTTACCACAAAATATGGAAAAAATATATCTGTTGGTGTGAATCTAAAGGATTCCCTTGGAACAAGGTAAAGATTCCTAAGATTCTATCCTTTCTTCAAGAAGGATTGGAGAAAGGATTATCGGCAAGTTCCTTGAAGGGACAGATTTCTGCCTTGTCTGTGTTACTTCACAAAAAGCTGGCAGCTGTGCCAGATGTTCAAGCCTTTGTTCAGGCTCTGGTTAGAATCAAGCCTGTTTACAAACCTTTGACTCCTCCTTGGAGTCTCAACTTAGTTCTTTCAGTTCTTCAGGGGGTTCCGTTTGAACCCTTGCATTCCGTTGATATTAAGTTATTATCTTGGAAAGTTTTGTTTTTGGTTGTAATTTCTTCTGCTAGAAGAGTTTCAGAATTATCTGCTCTGCAGTGTTCTCCTCCTTATCTGGTTTTCCATGCAGATAAGGTGGTTTTACGTACTAAACCTGGTTTTCTTCCGAAAGTTGTTTCTAACAAAAACATTAACCAGGAGATAGTCGTGCCTTCTTTGTGTCCGAACCAGTTTCAAAGAAGGAACGTTTGTTGCACAATTTGGATGATGTTCGCGCTCTAAAATTCTATTTAGATGCTACAAAGGATTTTAGACAAACATCTTCCTTGTTTGTTGTTTATTCTGGTAAAAGGAGAGGTCAAAAAGCAACTTCTACCTCTCTCTCTTTTTGGATTAAAAGCATCATCAGATTGGCTTATGAGACTGCCGGACGGCAGCCTCCTGAAAGAATCACAGCTCATTCCACTAGGGCTGTGGCTTCCACATGGGCCTTCAAGAACGAGGCTTCTGTTGATCAGATATGTAGGGCAGCGACTTGGTCTTCACTGCACACTTTTACCAAATTTTACAAGTTTGATACTTTTGCTTCTTCTGAGGCTATTTTTGGGAGAAAGGTTTTGCAAACCGTGGTGCCTTCCATTTAGGTGACCTGATTTGCTCCCTCCCTTCATCCGTGTCCTAAAGCTTTGGTATTGGTTCCCACAAGTAAGGATGACGCCGTGGACCGGACACACCTATGTTGGAGAAAACAGAATTTATGTTTACCTGATAAATTACTTTCTCCAACGGTGTGTCCGGTCCACGGCCCGCCCTGGTTTTTTAATCAGGTCTGATAATTTATTTTCTTTAACTACAGTCACCACGGTATCATATGGTTTCTCCTATGCAAATATTCCTCCTTTACGTCGGTCGAATGACTGGGGTAGGCGGAGCCTAGGAGGGATCATGTGACCAGCTTTGCTGGGCTCTTTGCCATTTCCTGTTGGGGAAGAGAATATCCCACAAGTAAGGATGACGCCGTGGACCGGACACACCGTTGGAGAAAGTAATTTATCAGGTAAACATAAATTCTGTTTTTTAAACTTTGCTTGTTTTTTACTCCCAGTGCCGGGGTAGTTTGTAGGAGGCATGGCATAACAGCACAATACATACAGTATGTGTGTGTTTGTGTGTATGTGTACATATATATGCTGTATTAGGCTACAATGTGTGATTTTTTTAAAATTTTGGGATGGTGGTGTGCCACGGGATTTTTTTATGTAAAAAAGTGTGCCACGGCAAAAAAAAAAAGGTTAAAAATCACTGCTTCAGGAGACTGTTTGGCTGGAGTGCCGTCTGGGACTCATTCCGGCACAAGGACTATGGACTCGAGAGGAGTCTGCTCTCCTCAACATTTTGGGGTTGAGAGCAGTTTTCATTGCTCTGATGACTTGGCCTCAGTTCTCCTTAAGCCAGGTTGTTAGGTTCCAGTCAGACAACATAACCTCAGTGGCTTACATCAACCACCAGGGAGGAAATCGGAGTTCCTCAGCCATGAAGGAGGTGTCACTGATCATCCAGTGGGCGGAGGCTCACAATTGCTGTCCATCTGCCATCCACATTCTAGGAGTGGATTATTGGGAAGCAGACTTCCTGAGCAGACAGACTTTCCATCCCAGGGAGTGTGAGCTCCATCCGGAAGCGTTCTCCAGGTTAACAACCACATTGGGATTACCAGAGTTGGATCTGATGGCGTTTCGTCAGAACACCAAGCTCCCAAGATTCAGCTCAAGGTCAAGAGATCCTCAAGCTTTTCTGATAGATGCTCTGGCAGTTCCTTGGAACTTCAGGTTGGCATATCTCTTCCTCCGTTTGCTCTCCTTCCGCGAGTCATCGCTCGCATCAAGCAGGAGAGAGCATCAGTGATTCTAATAGCTCCTGCGTGGTCTTGCAGGATCTGGTATGTTGATCTAATAGAGATGTCGTCTCGACCTCCATGGAGTGAGTCTGGAGGATATTCTTGGAGTAAGGTCGGAATACCAAGGATCTTATCTTTCTCCAACATAGGTGTGTCCGGTCCACGGCGTCATCCTTACTTGTGGGATATTCTCTTCCCCAACAGGAAATGGCAAAGAGCCCAGCAAAGCTGGTCACATGATCCCTCCTAGGCTCCGCCTACCCCAGTCATTCTCTTTGCCGTTGTACAGGCAACATCTCCACGGAGATGGCTTAGAGTTTTTTAGTGTTTAACTGTAGTTTTTATTATTCAATCAAGAGTTTGTTATTTTGAAATAGTGCTGGTATGTACTATTTACTCAGAAACAGAAAAGAGATGAAGATTTCTGTTTGTATGAGGAAAATGATTTTAGCAACCGTCACTAAAATCCATGGCTGTTCCACACAGGACTGTTGAGAGCAATTAACTTCAGTTGGGGGAACAGTGAGCAGTCTCTTGCTGCTTGAGGTATGACACATTCTAACAAGACGATGTAATGCTGGAAGCTGTCATTTTCCCTCTGGGATCCGGTAAGCCATGTTTATTACGATTGTAAATAAGGGCTTCAAAAAGGGCTTATTAAGACTGTAGACTTTTTTTGGGCTAAATCGATTGATTATTAACACATATTTAGCCTTGAGGAATCATTTTATCTGGGTATTTTGATATAATAATATCGGCAGGCACTGTTTTAGACACCTTATTCTTTAGGGGCTTTCCCAAAGCATAGGCAGAGCCTCATTTTCGCGCCGGTGTTGCGCACTTGTTTTTGAGAGGCATGGCATGCAGTCGCATGTGAGAGGAGCTCTGATACTTAGAAAAGACTTTCTGAAGGCGTCATTTGGTATCGTATTCCCCTTGGGGCTTGGTTGGGTCTCAGCAAAGCAGATACCAGGGACTGTAAAGGGGTTAAAGTTCAAAACGGCTCCGGTTCCGTTATTTTAAGGGTTAAAGCTTCCAAATTTGGTGTGCAATACTTTTAAGGCTTTAAGACACTGTGGTGAAAATTTGGTGAATTTTGAACAATTCCTTCATGTTTTTTCGCATTTGCAGTAATAAAGTGTGTTCAGTTTAAAATTTAAAGTGACTGTAACGGTTTTATTTTAAAACGTTTTTTGTACTTGTTATCAAGTTTATGCCTGTTTAACATGTCTGAACTACCAGATAGACTGTGTTCTGAATGTGGGGAAGCCAGAATTCCTATTCATTTAAATAAATGTGATTTATGTGACAATGACAATGATGCCCAAGATGATTCCTCAAGTGAGGGGAGTAAGCATGGTACTGCATCATTCCCTCCTTCGTCTACACGAGTCTTGCCCACTCAGGAGGCCCCTAGTACATCTAGCGCGCCAATACTCCTTACTATGCAACAATTAACGGCTGTAATGGATAATTCTGTCAAAAACATTTTAGCCAAAATGAACACTTATCAGCGTAAGCGCGACTGCTCTGTTTTAGATACTGAAGAGCATGACGACGCTGATATTAATATTTCTGAAGGGCCCCTAACTCAGTCTGATGGGGCCAGGGAGGTTTTGTCTGAGGGAGAAATTACTGATTCAGGGAACATTTCTCAACAAGCTGAACCTGATGTGATTGCATTTAAATTTAAGTTGGAACATCTCCGCATTCTGCTTAAGGAGGTATTATCCACTCTGGATGATTGTGACAAGTTGGTCATCCCAGAGAAACTATGTAAAATGGACAAGTTCCTAGAGGTGCTGGGGCTCCCAGAAGCTTTTCCTATACCCAAGCGGGTGGCGGACATTGTTAATAAAGAATGGGAAAGGCCCGGTATTCCTTTCGTCCCTCCCCCCATATTTAAAAAATTGTTTCCTATGGTCGACCCCAGAAAGGACTTATGGCAGACAGTCCCCAAGGTCGAGGGAGCGGTTTCCACTTTAAACAAACGCACCACTATACCCATAGAGGATAGTTGTGCTTTCAAAGATCCTATGGATAAAAAATTAGAAGGTTTGCTTAAAAAGATGTTTGTTCAGCAGGGTTACCTTCTACAACCAATTTCATGCATTGTCCCTGTCGCTACAGCCGCATGTTTCTGGTTCGATGAGCTGATAAAGGCGGTCGACAGTGATTCTCCTCCTTATGAGGAGATTAGGGACAGAATCAATGCTCTCAAATTGGCTAATTCTTTCACCCTAGACGCCACTTTGCAATTGGCTAGGTTAGCGGCTAAGAATTCTGGGTTTGCTATTGTGGCGCGCAGAGCGCTTTGGTTGAAATCTTGGTCGGCTGATGCGTCTTCCAAGAACAAGCTACTTAACATTCCTTTCAAGGGGAAAACGCTGTTTGGCCCTGACTTGAAAGAGATTATCTCGGATATCACCGGGGGTAAGGGCCACGCCCTTCCTCAGGATCGGCCTTTCAAGGCAAAAAATAAACCTAATTTTCGTCCCTTTCGTAGAAACGGACCAGCCCAAAGTGCTACGTCCTCTAAGCAAGAGGGTAATACTTCTCAAGCCAAGCCAGCTTGGAGACCAATGCAAGGCTGGAACAAGGGAAAGCAGGCCAAGAAACCTGCCACTGCTACCAAGACAGCATGAAATGTTGGCCCCCGATCCGGGACCGGATCTGGTGGGGGGCAGACTCTCTCTCTTCGCTCAGGCTTGGGCAAGAGATGTTCTGGATCCTTGGGCGCTAGAAATAGTCTCCCAAGGTTATCTTCTGGAATTCAAGGGACTTCCCCCAAGGGGGAGGTTCCACAGGTCTCAGTTGTCTTCAGACCACATAAAAAGACAGGCATTCTTACATTGTGTAGAAGACCTGTTAAAAATGGGAGTGATTCATCCCGTTCCATTAAGAGAACAAGGGATGGGGTTCTACTCCAATCTGTTTATAGTTCCCAAAAAAGAGGGAACGTTCAGACCAATCTTAGATCTCAAGATCTTAAACAAGTTTCTCAAGGTTCCATCGTTCAAGATGGAAACCATTCGAACTATTCTTCCTTCCATCCAGGAAGGTCAATTCATGACCACAGTGGATTTAAAGGATGCGTATCTACATATTCCTATCCACAAGGAACATCATCGGTTCCTGAGGTTCGCATTCCTGGACAAACATTACCAGTTCGTGGCGCTTCCTTTCGGATTAGCCACTGCTCCAAGGATTTTCACAAAGGTACTAGGGTCCCTTCTAGCTGTGCTAAGACCAAGGGGCATTGCTGTAGTACCTTACTTGGACGACATTCTGATTCAAGCGTCGTCCCTTCCTCAAGCAAAGGCTCACACGGACATTGTCCTGGCCTTTCTCAGATCTCACGGATGGAAAGTGAACGTGGAAAAGAGTTCTCTATCTCCGTCAACAAGGGTTCCCTTCTTGGGAACAATAATAGACTCCTTAGAAATGAGGATTTTTCTGACAGAGGCCAGAAAAACAAAACTTCTAGACTCTTGTCGGATACTCCATTCCGTTCCTCTTCCTTCCATAGCTCAGTGCATGGAAGTGATCGGGTTGATGGTAGCGGCAATGGACATAGTTCCTTTTGCACGCATTCATCTAAGACCATTACAACTGTGCATGCTCAGTCAGTGGAATGGGGACTATACAGACTTGTCTCCGAAGATACAAGTAAATCAGAGGACCAGAGACTCACTCCGTTGGTGGCTGTCCCTGGACAACCTGTCACGAGGGATGACATTCCGCAGACCAGAGTGGGTCATTGTCACGACCGACGCCAGTCTGATGGGCTGGGGCGCGGTCTGGGGATCCCTGAAAGCTCAGGGTCTTTGGTCTCGGGAAGAATCTCTTCTACCGATAAATATTCTGGAACTGAGAGCGATATTCAATGCTCTCAAGGCTTGGCCTCAGCTAGCGAGGGCCAAGTTCATACGGTTTCAATCAGACAACATGACAACTGTTGCGTACATCAACCATCAGGGGGGAACAAGGAGTTCCCTGGCGATGGAAGAAGTGACCAAAATCATTCTATGGGCGGAGTCTCACTCCTGCCACCTGTCTGCTATCCACATCCCAGGAGTGGAAAATTGGGAAGCGGATTTTCTGAGTCGTCAGACATTGCATCCGGGGGAGTGGGAACTCCATCCGGAAATCTTTGCCCAAGTCACTCAGCTGTGGGGCATTCCAGACATGGATCTGATGGCCTCTCGTCAGAACTTCAAAGTTCCTTGCTACGGGTCCAGATCCAGGGATCCCAAGGCGGCTCTAGTGGATGCACTAGTAGCACCTTGGACCTTCAAACTAGCTTATGTGTTCCCGCCGTTTCCTCTCATCCCCAGGCTGGTAGCCAGGATCAATCAGGAGAGGGCGTCGGTGATCTTGATAGCTCCTGCGTGGCCACGCAGGACTTGGTACGCAGATCTGGTGAATATGTCATCGGCTCCTCCTTGGAAGCTACCTTTGAGACGAGACCTTCTTGTTCAGGGTCCGTTCGAACATCCGAATCTGGTTTCACTCCAGCTGACTGCTTGGAGATTGAACGCTTGATCTTATCGAAGCGAGGATTCTCAGATTCTGTTATCGATACTCTTGTTCAGGCCAGAAAGCCTGTAACTAGAAAGATTTACCACAAAATTTGGAAAAAATATATCTGTTGGTGTGAATCTAAAGGATTCCCTTGGGACAAGGTTAAGATTCCTAGGATTCTATCCTTCCTTCAAGAAGGATTGGAAAAAGGATTATCTGCAAGTTCCCTGAAGGGACAGATTTCTGCCTTGTCTGTGTTACTTCACAAAAAGCTGGCCGCTGTGCCAGATGTTCAAGCCTTTGTTCAGGCTCTGGTTAGAATTAAGCCTGTTTACAAACCTTTGACTCCTCCTTGGAGTCTCAATTTAGTTCTTTCAGTTCTTCAGGGGGTTCCGTTTGAACCCTTGCATTCCGTTGATATTAAGTTATTATCTTGGAAAGTTTTGTTTTTAGTTGCAATTTCTTCTGCTAGAAGAGTTTCAGAATTATCTGCTCTGCAGTGTTCTCCTCCTTATCTGGTGTTCCATGCAGATAAGGTGGTTTTACGTACTAAACCTGGTTTTCTTCCAAAAGTTGTTTCTAACAAAAACATTAACCAGGAGATTATCGTACCTTCTCTGTGTCCGACACCAGTTTCAAAGAAGGAACGTTTGTTGCACAATTTGGATGTTGTTCGCGCTCTAAAATTCTATTTAGATGCTACAAAGGATTTTAGACAAACATCTTCCTTGTTTGTTGTTTATTCCGGTAAAAGGAGAGGTCAAAAAGCAACTTCTACCTCTCTCTCTTTTTGGATTAAAAGCATCATCAGATTGGCTTACGAGACTGCCGGACGGCAGCCTCCCGAAAGAATCACAGCTCATTCCACTAGGGCTGTGGCTTCCACATGGGCCTTCAAGAACGAGGCTTCTGTTGATCAGATATGTAGGGCAGCGACTTGGTCTTCACTGCACACTTTTACCAAATTTTACAAGTTTGATACTTTTGCTTCTTCTGAGGCTATTTTTGGGAGAAAGGTTTTGCAAGCCGTGGTGCCTTCCATTTAGGTGACCTGATTTGCTCCCTCCCTTCATCCGTGTCCTAAAGCTTTGGTATTGGTTCCCACAAGTAAGGATGACGCCGTGGACCGGACACACCTATGTTGGAGAAAACAGAATTTATGTTTACCTTATAAATTACTTTCTCCAACGGTGTGCCCGGTCCACGGCCCGCCCTGGTTTTTTTAATCAGGTCTGATAATTTATTTTCTTTAACTACAGTCACCACGGTACCATATGGTTTCTCCTATGCAAATATTCCTCCTTAACGTCGGTCGAATGACTGGGGTAGGCGGAGCCTAGGAGGGATCATGTGACCAGCTTTGCTGGGCTCTTTGCCATTTCCTGTTGGGGAAGAGAATATCCCACAAGTAAGGATGACGCCGTGGACCGGACACACCGTTGGAGAAAGTAATTTATCAGGTAAACATAAATTCTGTTTTTCTCCTGGAAGTCCTTGAGAAGAGGCTATCTGTCAGTACCCTCAGGGTCATACTTCCGCTTTATCCAAGCGTCTGGCAGACATGCCGTATGTTCAATCCTTTTGCCAGGCCCTGGTCAGAATCAGGCCTGTATTTAAATCGGTTACGCCTCCTTGGAGCCTTAACCTTGTTCTTAAAGTTTTACAACAGGCTCCGTTTGAGCTTATGCAATACATAGATATTAAGTTATTATCTTGGAAGGTTTTGTTTCTTTCTGCTTTTTCTTCTTCTTGGAGGGTTTCTGAACTGTGCAGTGTGATCTCCTTATCTCATATTTCATGCAGATAATGCAGTTCTCCGTACCAAGTTTTGGTTTTCTTCCTTAAGTTGTTTTGGACAGAAATATTTATCAGGAGATTGTGGGCCTACCCCACACTGCTCTGAATGCAATCGATCCCGTCTGATCTCGGAAGGTAAGCAATGTCAGGCCCGGTCAGTACCCGGATGGGGACCGCCTGGGAACACTGGGTGCGGTATTCCCTCTCTCTGTTTGATTCCTTCTCATAAAGAACGTTTGTTGCACAACTTAGACATTAAACGGACTTCTAAATTCTATCTGCAGGCTACGAAGGACTTTCCTCAGGCTTCTGCATTTTTGTTTACCTTTCTGGGTAGCGTAAGGACCCAGAAAGCTCCTGCTAGTTCTTTCTCTATGGTTGAGAAGTGTTATTCGTACATCTTATGAGACTGCTGGACAACAGCCTCCTGAGAGAATTACAGCTCTCTCCACTAGGGCGGTGTCTTCTTCTTGGGCCTTTAAGAATGAGGCCTATGTAGAACACATTTGCAAGGCTGCGTCTTGCTCTTCGTTGCACACTTTTTTTCAAAATTCTATAAATGTGATTATTTTGCTTCGGCTGACCTTTGGGGAAAAAGGTTCTGCAGGCAGTGGTGCCTTCTGTTTAGGTTACCTGTCTTGCCCTCCCTGATCATCTGTGTCCTCTAGCTTGGGTATTCCCAACAGTAATTGCTGATCTGTGGACTCACTGTGTCTTAAGAAAGAAAACTAAATTTATGCTTACCTGATAAATTCATTTCTTTCTTGACACGGTGAGTCCATGGCCCTCCTTGTTTTCAGACAGGTGTTTTTATATAAACTTCAGGCACCTCTGCTCCTTGTGTTATTTCCTTTCTCTCCTTTTTCCTTCGGTCGAATGACTGGGGGTTGTGAGAAAGGAAGTGATACTTTTAACAGCTTTGCTGTGGTGCTCTTTGCCTCCTCCTGCTCGCCAGGAGTGATGTTCCCAACAGTAATTGCTGATCCGTGGACTCACCATGTCAAGAAAGAAATTAATTTATCGGGTAAGCATACATTTTGTTTTTCTGCAATTTATTTTTCATTGGCTAAACCATATTTTGATGCACTAGTTTTATGATCTGCATGATAAATGACTATTGTTTATTATATTGATCATTTTTTCTTTTCTGTTTTAGGTATACAACACATATACATCCCTATGTTTTTCTCTTGAAAGCTTCCAGAGTTGTCTCTAGGATACTTGTAGAGGGCAAAGTCCATAATATCAACGCAGTCAATAGTTGTCAAATAATCACAAATTGGCTATCCTACCAGGGACATGGCCAGCAAGAGGAAATCAACCACACCTTGTATGGTGAGAGCCTCTGATGTTATTGAACAGGATGATCCTGAAATAAATGTTGGAAGAGAGGATTGTACACCAAGTCCAGTTAATAACGATGAGTGGGCATTGGAGAAGGAAAGGTTTTCTAAGGATGTTGACATGGTGGAAGACAAACCTCCATCTGAAAATCAATCCAAGAAACTTCAAGGGGGATATGAATGCAAATACTGTCCTTATGTAACACAAAATCTAAATGAATTTACTGAGCATGTGGATATGCAACACCCAAATGTAATTCTCAATCCCCTTTATGTATGTGCTGAATGTAATTTTACAACCAAAAAATATGATTCTTTATCTGACCACAATTCAAAATATCACCCAGGAGAGAGCAACTTTAAATTGAAGTTGATGAAGCGCAATAATCAAACTATTCTAGAGCAATCCATTGAGAGTAATCATGATGTCAGTGGTACGCAAGAACATTTTGAGAGCGATGAGAATTCATCTGGGATTTCAGTCAGTAAAATGCCAATCATGAAATTAGGGAAGGCCAAATCTGATGTGAAAAAAGTGTTAAGAAAAGCAGATGATGGTCTAATGGAAAATAAGTTTGAAGGGAATGCTGCTATTTCTGAAACTAATGGTATTTCAAATGATATTCGTCAGGATAGTTTAACTCATGTTATGCCTTCTGTCCAACTTCCACCCAATATTAACCTTCTTCCAAAAGTTCCAGTTCCAATGAACAGCAATAAATATAACTCTGCTTTAGACACAAATACAACTTTGATCAACTCCTTCAACAAATTTCCTTATCCAACTCAGGCTGAGTTGTCCTGGTTAACTGCAGCTTCTAAACACCCAGAAGAGCAAATACGAATTTGGTTTGCAACTCAGAGATTGAAACATGGTATAAGTTGGTCCCCAGAAGAAGTAGAAGAGGCAAGAAAGAAAATGTTTAATGGTACAATACAGTCTGTTCCTCAAACCATCACTGTTTTGCCAGGTCCTCTGACAACTACAGCTAAAGTTTCTCAGCCTGTTATTCAGACTGCTGTACCATGTCAGATTCTCGGCCAAACTGGTCTTGTATTAACTCAGGTGACAAACACGTCTGCCGTTACTGTCCCTCAAGTTTCAGCTAATGTTGGTAATATTACTAGGCATATACAGAAACGGCCCTTATCGAGCCCAAAAGAGGGTCCAGAACCAAAACGCCATAATACTTCACAGACTCCACCAGTTCTACCCAAGTCAAATATACCAATTACTCCTCCAAGTGAACGTAAAAAAACCAAGCAGCAAATTGCTTTGCTGAAAGCTAGTTTTGTAGTAAGCCAATTTCCAGATGACACAGAAATCTATAGGTTAATAGATGCCACTGGACTTTCAAGGGGTGAAATTAAAAAGTGGTTTAGTGACCATAGATATAGAAGCCAGAGAGGTATTGTTCATATCACAAGCGAGTCTATAGCTAGGGACAGAGTAACTGTAGATCGATCTGGGCGTCCTTACCATGTATACCGGGAACATACCCCACAAAAGCTTACAGAGACAACAGAGGAGCAGCTTAGATGTCTTGAAAATAGCTTTCTAAAAAATTCATTTCCAACGCAAAACGAAATGGATCGCATACGTGCAGAAACCAAATTGAATAAGAAAGAAATTGACTTGTGGTTTTCAGAAAGAAGAAAAATTAGGGACTCCATGGAGCAAGCAGTTTTGGATTCTATGGGTGCAGAAAAGACAAATGAGATAGGACTTGTAAATGGTGCTGTATCACAAGCTGGGCATTTATCTAGTCATTGGCCACAGCCAACACCATACAAATCTAAGCAAGAGCAGCTTCATTTGCTCAAAAGTACTTTTGCAAGAACCCAGTGGCCATCTCCATTCGAATATGACCATCTGGCTCAACAGACTGGACTTGTTAGGACTGAGATTGTAAAGTGGTTTAAGGATAACAGGTGTGTTCTTCGAACAGGCAGTTTAAGGTGGATGGACCAATATAGGAAACATTATGAACGCTCACTGGAGGAGAGAAAAAAGTTTATTAAGATGGTTGCTGCTACCAAGGTAGGCAAAGAAATTCTTAGAAGATATTTCCAGGAGTACAGCCAACTACATGAAGAGGATATGGACCTTCTTGTTACAAAGTCTAAATTGACTTTTGATCAAGTAAAAGCTTATTTTGCAGAGATGCAGCAGCAGGCAACACTAGATCAGCTAGAAGATAGTGGTCAAGATGATGACATTATTACAGTAAATGATTCTTCTGACAAGGACTGGGTCAAAGAGGAACCTGGAGATGAAGAAGCCATCTCAGATGGAGACAGCTGGGGTCAGGTTATACAAGACTCTCAAGAAGAAACAACTGATAATTTATAGGAAGGTAATATAGCTATATTTATAACCACTTATTAATCCTATCCATGACCATTACATATTTCTATCTGCCAAGCAAAACAGTTGAAAGGGTTAATAGCAACAGGGCTCTGGTTAGAGTATTCCTATTCTCTAAAAGAGCATAATACAATAATCGCCTACAAATCCTCTCTACGTCTACAAGATACCTTTTGCCAAATATAAGAATTAAGTGATAGGTGTTAAAAATTAGACCTTAATAAATAAAATTGGTAAAAATTATATTGCAAGTTAATCTCTATATTGATATGTGTTAACACACTGTTAAATACTTCCAGATTTGTTCTGTCCGAAACTAATAAAGCTTCTTTAGGGCCTGGTGATCAAAAGCTGGAGAGAAATTACGCAAAATATTCATTGCCATTGTTGTTTTTCTTTTATATTGTGGTGAGAGTCCAAAATCCATTACACCTGGGATTCAATTCCTGGTCATTTGGAGAAGGCAAGATTCCCATACTTCCAAGAGCACCTTATCCCTCCCACCTCACTCTGGTATGTCTTATCTTTGCCGTATAGAATGAAGGGGTGGAAATTAGGTTGCTCCATTAACTTTGTTTGATATGGATCTTCAGATTGATTTCAGGCCCATTTTCCCCCTCAGATAGCTGCTACTGAGAGACAGAGGGGAGATTAGATTATTGGTAGTGAAAGAATTACTCCCATTGAAGGAGTTAGTCACAAGCCTGCCACAGGTATCGCGGGGACTATTCCCTTAGCCCCCCCTCCTGTTGGGTCATTGATATACTCCATAAATAGATCCTCTGCTGTAATGCGCTCGGCACTGGATGGTCTTGCTACTGGAATCAGCACAGGTACATTTTTTCATGATGCATCATAGCCATGGGGACACATTTTATTAGACATTTTCAAATTTACCACATTCACACTAGCATTTTCTTTCATGTAATTAGCAAGAGTCCATGAGCTAGTGACGTATGGGATATACATTCCTACCAGGAGGGGCAAAGTTTCCCAAATCTCAAAATGCCTACAAATACACCCCTCACCACACCCACAAATCAGTTTTACAAACTTTGCCTCCTATGGAGGTGGTGAAGTAAGTTTGTGCTAGATTCTACGTTGATATGCGCTCCGCAGCAGGTTGGAGCCCGGTTTTCCTCTCAGCGTGCAGTGAATGTCAGAGGGATGTGAGGAGAGTATTGCCTATTTGAATGCAGTGATCTCCTTCTACGGGGTCTATTTCATAGGTTCTCTGTTATCGGTCGTAGAGATTCATCTCTTACCTCCCTTTTCAGATCGACGATATACTCTTATATATACCATTTCCTCTACTGATTCTCGTTTCAGTACTGGTTTGGCTTTCTACTACATGTAGATGAGTGTCCTGGGGTAAGTAAGTCTTATTTTCTGTGACACTCTAAGCTATGGTTGGGCACTTTATATAAAGTTCTAAATATATGTATTCAAACATTTATTTGCCTTGACTCAGGATGTTCAACATTCCTTATTTCAGACAGTCAGTTTCATATTTGGGATAATGCATATGAATAATTCATTTTTTTCTTACCTTAAAAATTTTACTTTCCCTGTGGGCTGTTAGGCTCGCGGGGGCTGAAAATGCTTCATTTTATTGCGTCATTCTTGGCGCGGACTTTTTTGTTGCAAAAAATATTTTCTGTTTCCGGCGTCATACGTGTCGCCGGAAGTTGCGTCATTTTTTACGTTCTTTTGCGCCAAAAGTGTCGGCGTTCTGGATGTGGCGTCATTTTTGGCGCCAAAAGCATTTAGGCGCCAAATAATGTGGGCGTCTTTTTTGGCGCTAAAAAATATGGGCGTCACTTTTGTCTCCGCATTATTTAAGTCTCATTATTTTTTGCTTCTGGTTGCTAGAAGCTTATTCACTGGCATTTTGTTTCCCATTCCTGAAACTGTCATTTAAGGAATTTGATCAATTTTGCTTTATATGTTGTTTTTTCTATTACATATTGCAAGATGTCCCACGTTGAAGCTGAGTCAGAAGATACTTCTGGAAAATCGCTGCCGGGTGCTGGAGCTACCAAAGCTAAGTGTATCTGCTGTAAACTTTTGGTATCTGTTCCTCCAGCTGTTGTTTGTACTGTTTGTCATGACAAACTTGTTAATGCAGATAATATTTCCTTTAGTACTGTTACATTACCTGTTGCTGTTCCGTCAACATCTAATATTCAGAGTGTTCCTGATAACATAAGAGATTTTGTTTCTAAATCCATTAAGAAGGCTATGTCTGTTATTCCTCCTTCTAGTAAACGTAAAAAGTCTTTTAAAACTTCTCATTTTTCAGATGAATTTTTAAATGAACATCATCATTCTGATACTGATATTGGTTCTTCTGATTCAGAGGATTCTGTCTCAGAGGTTGATGCTGATAAATCTTCATATTTATTTAAAATGGAATTTATTCGTTCTTTACTTAAAGAAGTCCTAATTGCATTAGAAATTGAGGATTCTAGTCCTCTTGATACTAAATCTAAACGTTTAGATAAGGTTTTTAAATCTCCTGTAGTTATTCCAGAAGTATTTCCTGTCCCTGGTGCTATTTCTGAAGTAATTTCCAGGGAATGGAATAATTTGGGTAATTTATTTACTCCTTCTAAACGTTTTAAGCAATTCTATCCTGTGCCATCTGACAGATTAGAATTTTGGGACAAAATCCCTAAGGTTGATGGGGCTGTCTCTACTCTTGCTAAGCGTACTACTATTCCTACGGCAGATGGTACTTCCTTTAAGGATCCTTTAGATACGAAAATTGAATCCTTTCTAAGAAAAGCTTACTTGTGTTCAGGTAATCTTCTTAGACCTGCTATATCTTTAGCGGATGTTGCTGCAGCTTCAACTTTTTGGTTAGAAGCTTTAGCGCAACAAGTAACAGATCATAATTCTCATAGCATTATTATTCTTCTTCAACATGCTAATAATTTTATTTGTGATGCCATCTTTGATATCATTAGAGTTGATGTCAGGTATATGTCTCTAGCTATCTTAGCTAGAAGAGCTTTATGGCTTAAAACTTGGAATGCTGATATGTCTTCTAAGTCTACTCTGCTTTCCCTTTCTTTCCAGGGTAATAAATTGTTTGGTTCTCAGTTGGATTCTATTATCTCAACTGTTACTGGAGGGAAAGGAACTTTTTTACCACAGGATAAAATATCTAAAGGTAAATTTAGGTCTAATAATCGTTTTCGTTCCTTTCGTCACAACAAGGAACAAAAGCCTGATCCTTCATCCTCAGGAGCGGTATCAGTTTGGAAACCATCTCCAGTCTGGAATAAATCCAAGCCTTTTAGAAAACCAAAACCAGCTCCCAAGTCCACATGAAGGTGCGGCCCTCATTCCAGCTCAGCTGGTAGGGGGCATATTACGTTTTTTCAAAGAAATTTGGATCAATTCCGTTCACAATCTTTGGATTCAGAACATTGTTTCAGAAGGGTACAGAATTGGCTTCAAGATAAGGCCTCCTGCAAAGAGATTTTTTCTTTCCCGTGTCCCAGTAAACCCAGCGAAGGCTCAAGCATTTCTGAAATGTGTTTCAGATCTAGAGTTGGCTGGAGTAATTATGCCAGTTCCAGTTCTGGAACAGGGACTGGGGTTTTATTCAAATCTCTTCATTGTACCAAAGAAGGAGAATTCCTTCAGACCAGTTCTGGATCTAAAAATATTGAATCGTTATGTAAGGATACCAACATTCAAGATGGTAACTATAAGGACTATCCTGCCTTTTGTTCAGCCAAGAGCATTATATGTCCACAATAGATTTACAGGATGCATATCTGCATATTCCGATTCATCCAGATCATTTTCAGTTTTTTTCATTTAATCTTTATTTTGGGTGTGGATTATTTTTCAGCGGAATTGGCTGTCTTTATTTTATCCCTCCCTCTCTAGTGACTCTTGCGTGGAAAGATCCACATCTTGGGTAGTCATTATCCCATACGTCACTAGCTCATGGACTCTTGCTAATTACATGAAAGAAAATATAATTTATGTAAGAACTTACCTGATAAATTCATTTCTTTCATATTAGCAAGAGTCCATGAGGCCCACCCTTTTTTGTGGTGGTTATGATTTTTTTGTATAAAGCACAATTATTCCAATTCCTTATTTTTTATGCTTTCGCACTTTTTTCTTATCACCCCACTTCTTGGCTATTCGTTAAACTGATTTGTGGGTGTGGTGAGGGGTGTATTTGTAGGCATTTTGAGGTTTGGGAAACTTTGCCCCTCCTGGTAGGAATGTATATCCCATACGTCCTAGCTCATGGACTCTTGCTAATATGAAAGAAATGAATTTATCAGGTAAGTTCTTACATAAATTATGTTTTTGTCAGTTTAGTTTGGGTGTGGGGTATGTAAACTTGGTTATATTACTTGAATAACAGCGCTTCAACTTTCAGTTAGCATGCTCCCTTATCTGTATAGTGCTTGCCGGCTTCTTTGCATAGATGCGCTCCCATATCAGATTAGTGTGCTATATACCTCTATAGGTTTTTACTTAGGCAGTTAGTTGGAAGCGTGGTTCTTAATTTCTTCATGCACGCTAAAACCCACTTTTTTTTCTGTGCAGTTAGCACTTCTGAGGGCTTCTAATCTCTACAGCTGCAGTGTTACTTCTTTTTTTCTGTATATTCTGTGAGAAGCGGTAAGATTGCTAAAGTTTCAAGAGACAGTGTATGATGTTTAGATTTATTCTTTGGGATTTTGGCGTGTGTATATAAAATAAAAGGGTTCTTTATTATAATTCTCGCTACTGTTTCTCCTTGTTACATACACACACTCTAAATTTATGTATCATTTGGGGTAATTTTTTTGTCTGTCCATTTTCCTGTGACAGCTTATAACTGTCCCCACTTCACGGTAGATCCTCTGATCACTTATTTACTACATTTTAAGTTTGTTTTTGTTTTTCAAGCTTGTTGCTGTTACTGCACCAGCTCAGTTATGCAGATCATGTATGGATCACCTTATGTTTCTGAGATATTGTCAGCCATGCTTTCTCCAAGTAAACGCGAAAGGCTCTTTGAAAACAACCTACTGTTGATTTATCTAGCCATTCTGAATCCCTTAAGATCAGATCTGAAAAAATTTTTTTTGCTAAGAGGTGAAATTTTCACCTCTTAGCCAATAGCCGTGCGGTAAATCTGGCTTGGCACCCATGGGAGCCGGATTTACCGCACGGCTATGGCTAAGAGGTGAAAACGTCACCTCTTAGCAAAAAAAATTTTTTAGCTGTGGGCTGCTGTAGCAGCTAAGAAAGACAATCGATTGAAACAAATAAAGGAGCTTTCTACATGAAGTATCTTATACTTCATGAATGAAAGTCCCCTTTTATTTGTTTCAATAGTCAATCCTAGCATTTGTAAAACGCTAGGATTGACTTTCACTTTAAACTGGTTTTAATGTTCAAACCTTCTGTTAAAATTCCAGAGGTTTTTCCTGTTGTGCAGAGGTGATAACGGAGATTATTACAAAAGAGTAGTCCAAGCCTGGTCTTCTCATGATCTGCATTTAAAATGATATTTCTTTTAAAAACTGTTAGTGTAGAGATTTGGGAAATTATCCCAAAGGTGGATGGTGCCATCTGCAATTTAGCAAAACACACTACTATTACTTTGGAGGATAGTACTTCCTTTAAATTTCTGTCCATATGGTCTTTAGTCTTTTTTTGCAGAAAGGCTTTACTTCAAGCAGGTTATGTGTTTAAACCTGCTATCAGTATTGCTTGCATAGCATCAGCTTCTGCTTTTTGGTGTTATTTCTTTTACAAGATATGACGAGTCCATGGATTTCATCCTTGGGATTACGCCTCCTGTTCAGCAGGAAGTGGCAAAGAGCACCACAGCAGAGCTGTATAAATAGCTCCTCCCTTCCCTCCCCCCAGTCATTCTCTTTGCCTGTGTTATTGAGAGGAAGAGGTAAAGTGAGGTGTTAGTTTAGATTCTTCAATCAAGAAGTTTTTTTTATTTTAAAATGGTACCAGTGAGTACTTTTTTCCTCAGGGAGAAATCGTCGGTCTATAACTTCCCAAGAGGAGTGGAGACATTTTATTTTTCTGCCCTGATGTTGATGATCTTAGCAAATGTTATCTAAGATCCATGCTGGTTCCCACAGAGCAGTTGAAGGTAGTGTAAAGAAAGATCTTCAGTGTGGAGAACCGTGTCATGCTACAAGCAGCATTGAGGTATGTTCAGTCATTTGTTTCTTGGGAGACTTGATGCATCAGAACAGGCTGACATTATTCGCTATATGGGAGGGGTAATCAGTATGCACTATATGTGTGGAAATGGTGTACCTGGAATTCCCTTTATATTGATTGCTAAATATGTCTAATATCATTTGGGTATATTCAGTATGGGCTAACGCTGGGAGATGCGGTTGCTGGCTAAGGACTGTCATTATCATACATTAAACTGACCTGAGGGAGTGCAGTTTTTTTCATGCAGTTACGCTTTATATTTGAGCGACATGTTTGTTGTTGTTGTGTATGTAAGAGGGGCACATGGCTTTTCATATTTTAATAAGAACCAACGTGTTTTTTTTTTTTTTTTTGTTTTTTTTTTTTGCTACCCATGCAGGTCTCAGTAAGGCTAGAGTTACGCCCACAGGGGCGGGGCCTAATTTCGAGCGCTCAGCCGCACAGTATCATCCGGATCGGATAGACAGCAAAGTCCTGGGCTCCGATGGGGCCTAAGTTGTTTTGCCAATCGAAGAGATTTAAAAGCTACTCAAGCAGCATCAGTGTGTTCCGGGGGCAGGTAGGCGCCACAGCAGAGCTATGGCGAGGTGCAGGGGCCTGAATCAATAAAAAGTTTGTTATAACTGATAAATTCGATATATTTTGATATATAACATAGCTAAGCAAAATGGTGCAATATTGTTAGGCTATATTGGGCACATTAGGACAGTTTTTACTGCTGCAAACGTTGTTTTGGAGAGAACAGAAAAATTGTTATGCTTTTATTATTTAAAGGCGCAGTACACTTTTTAGTGCAAAATTTTTTGTCTATGTAATTTGACTTCAGAGCTCAATATTTCAACTAAAGAACGACTATTATTGCTAGTCTGTTTAACATGTCTGAACTTGAGGAAACTACTTGTTCTATGTGTTTAGATGCCATTGTGGAACCCCCTCTTACTATTTGTACCTCATGTACTGAAAGGGCCTTACAATGTAAAGGGCAGATTTTCTTTAAGGATGCTTCTCAGTTTGATAAGAATCAGGGTATGCCGCTACTTTCTCCCCAAGCGTCACAACCTTTAACGCCCACTCAAGCGAAGCCTGGTTCTTCAACCGCGTCTACTTCATTTACTCTGCAGGATATGGCTGCAGTCATGTCATCTACCCTTACAGAGGTTTTATCTAAGTTGCCAGTGTTACAGGGCAAACGCAGCAGGACAAGTCAATTTGAATACTGCGACCTGTGATGCTTTGTTGGCTATTTCCGATGTACCCTCTCAGGGATCTGATTTGGGGAACTTTCTGATTCGGGAAGTGTGTTACCTCAGACGGACTCATGTCCTTTAGATTTAAATTTGAACACCTCCGCCTGTTGCCTCGGGAGGTTTTAGCGACTCTGGATGACTGTGACTCTATTGTGGTACCACCAGAGAAATTGTGTAAGATGGACAAATACTTAGAGGTGCCTGCTTACTCTGATGTTTTTCCAGTTCCTAAGAGAATCTCGGAAATTATTACACGGGAATGGGAAAGACCGGGTATCCCGTTCTCACCTTCTCCTAATTTTAAGAAAATGTATCCCATATCTGACACTGTTCGGGACTCTTGGCAAACAGTCCCTAAGGTGGAGGGACCGATATCTACCCTGGCTAAGCGTACAACTATTCCTATTGAGGACAGTTGTGCTTTCAAAGACCCTATGGATAAGAAATTGGAGGGTCTTCTAAAAAAGTTATTTATTCATCAGGGTTTCCTTTTACAACCGACAGCCTCCATTGTACCAGTTACCACTGCGGCGGCTTTCTGGTTTGACGCTTTAGAAGAGTCTCTTAAGACTGAGACTCCTTTCTCCAACATAGGTGTGTCCGGTCCACGGCGTCATCCTTACTTGTGGGATATTCTCTTCCCCAACAGGAAATGGCAAAGAGCCCAGCAAAGCTGGTCACATGATCCCTCCTAGGCTCCGCCTTCCCCAGTCATTCTCTTTGCCGTTGTACAGGCAACATCTCCACGGAGATGGCTTAGAGTTTTTTGGTGTTTAAATGTAGTTTTTATTCTTCAATCAAGAGTTTGTTATTTTAAAATAGTGCTGGTATGTACTATTTACTCTGAAACAGAAAAGAGATGAAGATTTCTGTTTGTAAGAGGAAAATGATTTTAGCAACCGTTACTAAAATCGATGGCTGTTTCCACACAGGACTGTTGAGAGGAATTAACTTCAGTTGGGGGAAACAGTGAGCAGACTTTTGCTGCTTGAGGTATGACACATTTCTAACAAGACTAGGTAATGCTGGAAGCTGTCATTTTCCCTATGGGATCCGGTAAGCCATTTTTATTACATAAGAATAAAGGGCTTCACAAGGGCTTTTAAGACTGGTAGACATTTTCTGGGCTAAAACGATTGATATATAAGCATTTTTAATACTTCATAGCTTTGAGGAATTATTTTATTCTTGGGAATTATGTAAAATAACCGGCAGGCACTGTATTGGACACCTTTTTCTCTAGGGGCTTTCCCTAATCGTAGGCAGAGCCTCATTTTCGCGCCTCTATTGCGCAGTTGTTTTTGGGAAGCAAGACATGCAGATGCATGTGTGAGGAGCTCAGATACATAGAAAAAGCTTTCTGAAGGCGTCATTTGGTATCGTATTCCCCTTTGGGCTTGGTTGGGTCTCAGCAAAGCAGATACCAGGGACTGTATAGGGGTTAAATATAAAAACGGCTCCGGTTCCGTTATTTTAAGAGTTAAAGCTTTCAAATTTGGTGTGCAATACTTTTAAGGCTTTAAGACACTGTGGTGAAATTTTGGTGAATTTTGAACAAATCCTTCATACTTTTTCACATTTGCAGTATTAAAGTGTGTTCAGTTTAAAATTTAAAGTGACAGTAACGGTTTTATTTTAAAACGTTTTTTGTACTTTGTTATCAAGTTTTTGCCTGTTTAACATGTCTGAACTATCAGATAGACTGTGTTCTGTATGTGGGGAAGCCAAGGTTCCTTCTCATTTAAATAGATGTGATTTATGTGATACAAAATTTAGAGAAAATGATGCCCAAGATGATTCCTCAAGTGAGGGGAGTAAGCATGGTACTGCATCATCCCCTCCTTCGTCTACGCCAGTCTTGCCCACACAGGAGGCCCCTAGTACATCTAGTGCGCCAATACTCCTTACTATGCAACAATTAACGGCTGTAATGGATAATTCTATCAAAAACATTTTAGCCAAAATGCCCACTTATCAGCGAAAGCGCGACTGCTCTGTTTTAGAAAATACTGAAGAGCATGAGGACGCTGATGATATTGGTTCTGAAGTGCCCCTACACCAGTCTGAGGGGGCCAGGGAGGTTTTGTCTGAGGGAGAAATTTCAGATTCAGGGAAAATTTCTCAACAAGCTGAACCTGATGTGATTACATTCAAATTTAAATTGGAACATCTCCGCGCTCTGCTTAAGGAGGTGTTATCTACTCTGGATGATTGTGAGAATTTGGTCATTCTAGAGAAATTATGTAAGATGGACAAGTTCCTAGAGGTCCCGGGGCCCCCCGAAGCTTTTCCTATACCCAAGCGGGTGGCGGACATTGTAAACAAAGAATGGGAAAGGCCCGGCATACCTTTCGTCCCTCCCCCTATATTTAACAAAATTGTTTCCTATGGTCGACCCCAGAAAGGACTTATGGCAGACAGTCCCCAAGGTCGAGGGGGCGGTTTCTACTCTAAACAAACGCACCACTATCCCCATAGAAGATAGTTGTGCTTTCAAGGATCCTATGGATAAAAAATTAGAGGGTTTGCTTAAAAAGATGTTTGTTCAGCAAGGTTACCTTCTACAACCAATTTCATGCATTGTTCCTGTCACTACAGCAGCGTGTTTCTGGTTCGATGAACTAGAAAAGGCGCTCAATAAAGATTCTTCTTATGAGGAGATTTTGGACAGAATTCATGCTCTCAAATTGGCTAACTCTTTTACCTTAGACGCCACTTTGCAATTGGCTAGATTAGCGGCGAAAAATTCTGGGTTTGCTATTGTGGCGCGCAGAGCGCTTTGTCTAAAATCTTGGTCAGCGGATGCGTCTTCCAAGAACAAATTGCTTAACATTCCTTTCAAGGGGAAAACGCTGTTTGGCCCTGACTTGAAAGAGATTATTTCTGATATCACTGGGGGCAAGGGCCACGCCCTTCCTCAGGATAGGTCTTTCAAGGCTAAAAATAAACCAAATTTTCGTCCCTTTCGCAGAAACGGACCAGCCCCAAGTGCTACATCCTCTAAGCAAGAGGGTAATACTTCTCAAGCCAAGCCAGCCTGGAGGCCAATGCAAGGCTGGAACAAAGGTAAGCAGGCCAAGAAACCTGCCACTGCTACCAAGACAGCATGAGATGTTGGCCCCCGATCCAGGACCGGATCTGGTGGGGGGCAGACTCTCTCTCTTCGCTCAGGCTTGGGCAAGAGATGTTCTGGATCCTTGGGCGCTGGAAATAGTCTCCCAAGGTTATCTTCTGGAATTCAAGGGGCTTCCCCCAAGGGGGAGGTTCCACAGGTCTCAAGTGTCTTCAGACCACATAAAAAAACAGGCATTCTTACATTGTGTAGAAGACCTGTTAAAAATGGGAGTGATTCATCCTGTTCCATTAGGAGAACAAGGGATGGGGTTCTACTCCAATCTGTTCATAGTTCCCAAAAAAGAGGGAACATTCAGACCAATCTTAGATCTCAAGATCCTAAACAAGTTTCTCAAGGTTCCATCGTTCAAAATGGAAACCATTCGAACAATTCTTCCTTCCATCCTATCCACAAGGAACATCATCGGTTCCTAAGGTTCGCCTTTCTGGACAAGCATTACCAGTTTGTGGCACTTCCATTCGGATTAGCCACTGCTCCAAGAATTTTCACAAAGGTACTGGGGTCCCTTCTAGCGGTGCTACGACCAAGGGGCATTGCAGTAGTACCTTACTTGGACGACATTCTGATTCAAGCGTCGTCCCTTCCACAAGCAAAGGCTCATACGGACATTGTCCTGGCCTTTCTCAGATCTCACGGGTGGAAAGTGAACGTAGAAAAAAGTTCTCTATCTCCGTCAACAAGAGTTCCCTTCTTGGGAACAATAATAGACTCCTTAGAAATGAGGCTTTTTCTGACAGAGGCCAGAAAATCAAAACTTCTAAACTCTTGTCAAGTACTTCATTCTGTTCCTCTTCCTTCCATAGCGCAGTGCATGGAAGTAATAGGTTTGATGGTCGCGGCAATGGACATAGTTCCTTTTGCGCGAATTCATCTGAGACCATTACAACTGTGCATGCTCAGTCAGTGGAATGGGGATTATACAGACTTGTCTCCGACGATACAAGTAGATCAGAGGACCAGAGATTCACTCCGTTGGTGGCTGTCCCTGGACAACCTGTCACAGGGGATGAGCTTCCGCAGACCAGAGTGGGTCATTGTCACGACCGACGCCAGTCTGGTGGGCTGGGGCGCGGTCTGGGGACTCCTGAAAGCTCAGGGTCTTTGGTCTCGGGAAGAATCTCTTCTCCCGATAAATATTCTGGAACTGAGAGCGATATTCAATGCTCTCAAGGCTTGGCCTCAGCTAGCAAAGGCCAAATTCATACGGTTTCAATCGGACAACATGACGACTGTTGCGTATATCAACCATCAAGGGGGAACAAGGAGTTCCCTGGCGATGGAAGAAGTGACCAAAATCATTCAATGGGCGGAGACTCACTCCTGCCACTTGTCTGCAATCCACATCCCAGGAGTGGAAAATTGGGAAGCGGATTTTCTGAGTCGTCAGACATTTCATCCGGGGGAGTGGGAACTCCATCCGGAAATCTTTGCCCAAATTACTCAGTTGTGGGGCATTCCAGACATGGATCTGATGGCCTCTCGTCAGAACTTCAAGGTTCCTTGCTACGGGTCCAGATCCAGGGATCCCAAGGCGACTCTAGTAGATGCACTAGTAGCACCTTGGACCTTCAAACTAGCTTATGTATTCCCACCGTTTCCTCTCATCCCCAGGCTGGTAGCCAGGATCAATCAGGAGAGGGCATCGGTGATCTTGATAGCTCCTGCGTGGCCACGCAGGACTTGGTATGCAGACCTGGTGAATATGTCATCGGCTCCACCATGGAAGCTACCTTTGAGACGGGACCTTCTTGTTCAAGGTCCGTTCGAACATCCGAATCTGGTCTCACTCCAACTGACTGCTTGGAGATTGAACGCTTGATTTTATCAAAGCGAGGGTTCTCAGATTCTGTCATTGATACTCTTGTTCAGGCCAGAAAGCCTGTAACTAGAAAAATCTACCATAAAATATGGAAAAAATCTATCTGTTGGTGTGAATCTAAAGGATTCCCTTGGGACAAGATAAAAATTCCTAAGATTCTATCCTTTCTTCAAGAAGGTTTGGAGAAAGGATTATCTGCAAGTTCTTTGAAGGGACAGATTTCTGCTTTGTCTGTGTTACTTCACAAAAAGCTGGCAGCTGTGCCAGATGTTCAAGCTTTTGTTCAGGCTCTGGTTAGAATCAAGCCTGTTTACAAACCTTTGACTCCTCCTTGGAGTCTCAATTTAGTTCTTTCAGTTCTTCAGGGGGTTCCGTTTGAACCCTTACATTCCGTTGATATTAAGTTATTATCTTGGAAAGTTTTGTTTTTGGTTGCAATTTCTTCTGCTAGAAGAGTTTCAGAGTTATCTGCTCTGCAGTGTTCTCCTCCTTATCTGGTGTTCCATGCAGATAAGGTGGTTTTGCGTACTAAACCTGGTTTTCTTCCGAAAGTTGTTTCTAACAAAAACATTAACCAGGAGATTGTCGTGCCTTTGTGTCCGAATCCAGTTTCAAAGAAGGAATGTTTGTTGCACAATTTGGATGTAGTTCGTGCTCTAAAATTCTATTTAGATGCTACAAAGGATTTTAGACAAACATCTTCCTTGTTTGTTGTTTATTCTGGTAAAAGGAGAGGTCAAAAAGCAACTTCTACCTCTCTCTCTTTTTGGCTTAAAAGCATCATCAGATTGGCTTACGAGACTGCCGGACGGCAGCCTCCTGAAAGAATCACAGCTCATTCCACTAGGGCCGTGGCTTCCACATGGGCCTTCAAGAACGAGGCTTCTGTTGATCAGATATGTAAGGCAGCGACTTGGTCTTCACTGCACACTTTTACTAAATTTTACAAATTTGATACTTTTGCTTCTTCTGAGGCTATTTTTGGGAGAAAGGTTTTGCAAGCCGTGGTGCCTTCCATCTAGGTGACCTGATTTGCTCCCTCCCTTCATCCGTGTCCTAAAGCTTTGGTATTGGTTCCCACAAGTAAGGATGACGCCGTGGACCGGACACACCTATGTTGGAGAAAACAGAATTTATGTTCACCTGATAAATTACTTTCTCCAACGGTGTGTCCGGTCCACGGCCCGCCCTGGTTTTTTAATCAGGTCTGATAATTTATTTTCTTTAACTACAGTCACCACGGTATCATATGATTTCTCCTATGCAAATATTCCTCCTTTACGTCGGTCGAATGACTGGGGAAGGCGGAGCCTAGGAGGGATCATGTGACCAGCTTTGCTGGGCTCTTTGCCATTTCCTGTTGGGGAAGAGAATATCCCACAAGTAAGGATGACGCCGTGGACTGGACACACCGTTGGAGAAAGTAATTTATCAGGTGAACATAAATTCTGTTTTTCTTCCGAAAGTTGTTTCTAACAAAAACATTAACCAGGAGATAGTCGTGCCTTCTTTGTGTCCGAATCCAGTTTCAAAGAAGGAACGTTTGTTACACAATTTGGATGTAGTTCGTGCTCTAAAATTCTATTTAGAGGCTACAAAGGATTTCAGACAAACATCTTCCTTGTTTGTTGTTTATTCTGGTAAAAGGAGAGGTCAAAAAGCAACTTCTACCTCTCTATCTTTTTGGCTTAAAAGCATCATCCGATTGGCTTATGAGACTGCCGGACGGCAGCCTCCTGAAAGAATCACAGCTCATTCCACTAGGGCCGTGGCTTCCACATGGGCCTTTAAGAACGAGGCTTCTGTTGATCAGATATGTAAGGCAGCGACTTGGTCTTCACTGCACACTTTTACCAAATTTTACAAATTTGATACTTTTGCTTCTTCTGAGGCTATTTTTGGGAGAAAGGTTTTGCAAACCGTGGTGCCTTCCATCTAGGTGACCTGATTTGCTCCCTCCCATCATCCGTGTCCTAAAGCTTTGGTATTGGTTCCCACAAGTAAGGATGACGCCGTGGACCGGACACACCTATGTTGGAGAAAACAGAATTTATGTTTACCTGATAAATTACTTTCTCCAACGGTGTGTCCGGTCCACGGCCCGCCCTGGTTTTTTAATCAGGTCTGATAATTTATTTTCTTTAACTACAGTCACCACGGTATCTTATGATTTCTCCTATGCAAATATTCCTCCTTTACGTCGGTCGAATGACTGGGGAAGGCGGAGCCTAGGAGGGATCATGTGACCAGCTTTGCTGGGCTCTTTGCCATTTCCTGTTGGGGAAGAGAATATCCCACAAGTAAGGATGACGCCGTGGACCGGACACACCGTTGGAGAAAGTAATTTATCAGGTAAACATAAATTCTGTTTTTAGAGGAAATTCTAGATAGAATTAAGGCTCTTAAGCTGGCTATTTCTTTTATTACGGACGCCGCCTTTCAGAATGCCAAATTGGCGGCTAAGAATGGCGAATTTGCCATTTTAGAGCGTTATGGTTAAAGTCTTGGTCTGCTGATGTGTCCTCTAAGTCAAAGTTTTTGGCTATTCCTTTCAAAGGGAAAACCTTATTCGGGCCTGACTTGAAAGAAATAATTTCTGACATTACGGGAGGTAAGGGCCACCTCCTACCTCAGGATAAAGCAGCTAAACTGAGGGGTAAACAAAATAATTTTCCTTTCGGAACTTCAAAGGAGTCCCCGCTTCTTCTTCCGCTAAACAGGAAGGGAATTTTGCACAAGCCAAGGCCATCTGGAGACCCAACCTGGCTTGGAACAAAGGTAAACAACCCAAGAAGCCCACTGCTGCTCCCAAGACAGCATGAAAGGGAGGCCCCGGATCCGGGACCGGCTCTAGTAGGGGGCAGCCTTTCTCTCTTTGCCCAGGCTTGTGTAAGAGATGTTCAGGACCCCTGGACACTGGAAATCATGTCCCAAGGGTATCAACTGAAATTCAAAAATTCTCTCCCAAGGGGGAGGTTTCTTCTTTCACGATTGTCTGTAGACCAGATAAAAAGAGAGGCGTTCTTACGTTGTGTAAAAGACCTCTCTACTATGGGAGTAATTTGTCCCGTTCCAATACTGGAACAGGGGCAGGGGTTTTTCTCAAATCTTTTCGTGGTTCCCAAAAAAGAGGGAATGTTCAGACCCATTTTAGATCTCAAGAGTCCAAACAAATTTCTCAGAGTCCCATCCTTCAAGATGGAGACAATTCTACCATTAATCCAGGAGGGTCAATATATGACTACCGTGGATTTGAAGGATGCATACCTTCATATTCCTATCCACAAGGATCATCATCAGTTCCTAAGGTTTGCCTTCTTGGACAAACATTTTCATGGCCTCAGTTGGCTTCGGCCAAATTCATCCGTTTTCAGTCGGACAACATCACGACACTGGCTTACATCAATCATCAGTGAGTTACAAGAAGTTCCTTAGCGATGACAGAAGTATCCAAGATAATTCGGTGGGCGGAGGCTCACTCTTGTTATCTGTCAGCAATCTACATCCCAGGAGTGGACAACTGGGAAGCGGATTTTTTGAGCAGACAGACGTTTCATCCGAGGGAGTGGGAACTCCATCCGGAGGTCTTTGCCACCCTGATTCTCAGATGGGGCAGACCGGAATTGGATCTGATGGCGTCTCGTCAGAATGCCAAGCTCCCAAGATACGGATCCAGGTCAAGGGATCCTCAGGCCGAACTGATAGATGCCTTGGCAATGCCTTGGTCGTTCAACCTAGCTTATGTGTTTCCACCGTTTGCTCTCCTTCCCCGGGTGATTGCACGGATCAAACAGGAGAGGGCTTCGGTAATTCTAATTGCGCCTGCGTGGCCTCGCAGGACTTGGTATGCCGATCTGGTGGACATGTCCTCTCTGCTGCCGTGGAAGCTTCCATTGAGGCAGGACCTTCTCATTCAGGGACCCTTCCATCATCTGAATCTAGTTTCTCTGCAGCTGACTGCTTGGAGATTGAACATTTGATTTTATCTAAGCGGGGGTTCTCTGATTCGGTCATTGATACTTTGATTCAGGCACATAAGCCTGTTACTAGGAAGATCTACCATAAGATATGGCATAAATATCTATTGGTTCGAATCCAAGGGCTACTCATGGAGTTAGAGTTAGGATTCCCAGAATTCTGTCTTTTCTCCGAGAAGGATTGGAGAAAGGGTTATCAGCAAGTTCCTTAAAGGGACAAATCTCTGCTTTGTCAATTTTACTACATAAACGTTTGGCAGATGTTCCAGACGTTCAGTCTTTTTGCCAGGCTCTAACCAGAATCAAGCATGTGTTTAGACCAATTGCTCCACCCTGGAGTTTGAATTTAGTTCTTAATGTTCTTCAAGGGGTTCCGTTTGAACCCATGCATTCCATAGATATTAAGTTGTTATCTTGGAAGATTTTATTTTTGGTTGCTGTTTCTTCTGCTCGTAGAGTTTCTGAGCTTTCAGCGTTACAATGTGACTTGCCTTATCTTATCTTCCATTCTGATAAGGTAGTTTTACGTACCAAACCTGGTTTCCTTCCTAAGGTTGTTTCTAATAAGAATATTAATCAGGAAATTTTTGTTCCTTCATTATGTCCTAATCCTTCTTCTAAGAAGGAGCGTCTGTTGCATAACCTGTACGTGGTCCGTGCCCTGAAGTTTTACTTGCAGGCGACTAAGGAATTTCGTCAATCATCTTCATTATTTGTTGTTTTTTTCTGGAAAGCTTAGGGGCCAGAAAGCTACGGCTACCTCCCTTTCTTTTTGGCTGAAAAGTATCATCCGTCTGGCATATGAGTCTGCTAGACAGCAGCCTCCTGAAAGGATTATGGCTCATTCTAATAGGGCTTTGGCTTCCTCATGGGCTTTTAAAAACGATGCTTCTGTTGAACAGATTTGCAAGGCTGCGACTTGGTCGTCTCTTCACACTTTTTCCAAATTTTGATACTTTTGCTTTTTTTTTTTTTTGTGAGAAAGGTTCTTCAAGCAGTGGTGCCTTCCGTTTAGGTTCCTGTCTTGTCCCTCCCTTTCATCCGTGTCCTGTAGCTTTGGTATTGTATCCCACAAGTAAGGATGAAATCCGTGGACTCGTCATATCTTGTAGAAGAAAAGTAAATGTATGCTTACCTGATAAATTAATTTCTTCTACGATATGACAAGTCCACGGCCCACCCTGTCATTTCTAAGACGGGTATTTATTTTTGTTAAACTTCACCTGCACCTTTGGCTTTTCCTTTCTCTTCCCAACTTCGGTCGAATGACTGGAGGTGGAGGGAAGGGAGGAGCTATATATACAGCTCTGCTGTGGTGCTCTTTGCCACTTCCTGTTAGCAGGAGGATAAATCCCACAAGTAAGGATGAAATCCGTGGACTCATCATATCGTAGAAGAAATCAATTTATCAGGTAAGCATAAATTTCCTTTTTTTTTTTTTTTTAAATCATTGATTTTTATCGTTATCCATTGTTGAAAAGCAGGAATGTAAGTTCAAGAGTGTGCAGGTCTACAGCACAATATGGCAGCAGTTTTGCAACAATGTTGTACATTATCAAGAGCACTAAATGGCAGCCCTATTTCCTGTCATGTAGAAATTCAGGCATGTGCACGCTATCTGGATATCTCTTCAATAAAGAATCACATGAGAATGATGCAAATTTGATAATAGAAGTAAATTGGAATCTTTTTTTCAATTGTAGTCTATCTTAATTTAAGAAAGAAAAAGTTGGGTTTCATGTCCCTTAAAAGTAGATTTAAAAAAGAAAAAAAGAGGAAGATCCGCTCTCTAAAAGGATAACTTTATTGAAACAATGTAAAAGCATTTCCATTAACCCCTTAATGACCGGACCATTTTTCAATTTTCTTACCCTTAATGACAATGGCTATTTCTTCTATAAGGTACGACGAGTCCACGGATTCATCCTTTACTTGTGGGATATTATCCTCCTGCCAACACGAAGTGGCAAAGAGCACCACAGCAGAGTTGTCTATATAGCTCCACCCCCCAGTCATTCTCATTGCCTACTCTAAGTACTAGGAAGGGTAAAGTGAAAGAGGTGATAAAATATTAGTTTTTACTTTCTTCAAGCAAGAGTTTTTTGTTTTAAATGGTACCGGTGTGTACTATTTACTCTCAGGCAGCAGATGGATGAAGACTTCTGCCTGGAAGATGATGATCTTAGCATTTGTAACTAAGATCCAGTGCTGTTCCCACAGAGGCTGAGGAGTACAAGAAACTTCAGTGTGAGGAACGTTTTCATGCTATATAGCAGTGAGGTATGTTCAGTCATTTTTTCTGGAGAGACTGTTTATTTCAGAAAGGCTGACAGTATCCCCATGAGGGTAAGGGTAAGCAGTAATCCTAAGAGCTATAGAAAGGCATTACTAAGCTTGCATAAGGGGCTAATTAAAAAATGGTTGACACTGGTTTTTGAATGTTTGTGGGCAAACGTTTTATGAACTGGGAGTGCTATTAACGTTTCTCCAACATAGGTGTGTCCGGTCCACGGCGTCATCCTTACTTGTGGGATATTCTCTTCCCCAACAGGAAATGGCAAAGAGCCCAGCAAAGCTGGTCACATGATCCCTCCTAGGCTCCGCCTACCCCAGTCATTCTCTTTGCCGTTGTACAGGCAACATCTCCACGGAGATGGCTTAGAGTTTTTTAGTGTTTAACTGTAGTTTTTATTATTCAATCAAGAGTTTGTTATTTTAAAATAGTGCTGGTATGTACTATTTACTCAGAAACAGAAAAGAGATGAAGATTTCTGTTTGTATGAGGAAAATGATTTTAGCACCGTAACTAAAATCCATGGCTGTTCCACACAGGACTGTTGAGAGCAATTAACTTCAGTTGGGGGAACAGTGTGCAGTCTCTTACTGCTTGAGGTATGACACATTCTAACAAGACGATGTAATGCTGGAAGCTGTCATTTTCCCTATGGGATCCGGTAAGCCATGTTTATTAAAATAGTAAATAAGGGCTTCACAAGGGCTTATTAAGACTGTAGACTTTTTCTGGGCTAAATCGATTCATTATTAACACATATTTAGCCTTGAGGAATCATTTATTCTGGGTATTTTGATATGATTATATCGGCAGGCACTGTTTTTGACACCTTATTCTTTAGGGGCTTTCCCTAATCATAGTCAGAGCCTCATTTTCGCGCCGGTATGGCGCACTTGTTTTTGAGGACAGCATGGCATGCAGCTGCATGTGTGTGGAGCTCTGATACATAGAAAAGTCTTTCTGAAGGCATCATTTGGTATCGTATTCCCCTTTGGGCTTGGTTGGGTCTCAGCAAAGCAGATTCCAGGGACTGTAAAGGGGTTAAATATAAAAACGGCTCCGGTTCCGTTATTTTAAGGGTTAAAGCTTCCAAATTTGGTGTGCAATACTTTTAAGGCTTTAAGACACTGTGGTGAAATTTTGGTGAATTTTGAACAATTCCTTCATACTTTTTCGCAATTGCAGTAATAAAGTGTGTTTAGTTTAAAATTTAAAGTGACAGTAACGGTTTTATTTTAAAACGTTTTTTGTGCTTTGTTATCAAGTTTATGCCTGTTTAACATGTCTGAACTACCAGATAGATTGTGTTCTGACTGTGGGGAAACCAAGGTTCCTTCTCATTTAACTATATGTATTTTATGTCATAAAAAAATTTAGTAAAAATGATGCCCAAGATGATTCCTCAAGTGAGGGGAGTAAGCATGGTACTGCATCATCCCCTCCTTCGTCTACACCAGTCTTGCCCATACAGGAGGCCCCTAGTACATCTAGTGCGCCAATACTCCTTACTATGCAACATTTAACGGCTGTAATGGATAATTCTATCAAAAACATTTTAGCCAATATGCCCACTTATCAGTGAAAGCGCGACTGCTCTGTTTTAGAAAATTCTGTAGAGCATGAGAACGCTGATGATATGGTTTCTGAAGGGCCCCTACACCAGTCTGAGGGGGCCAGGGAGGTTTTGTCTGAGGGAGAAATTTCAGATTCAGGAAACATTTCTCAACAAGCTGAACCTGATGTGATTACTTTTAAATTTAAGTTGGAACATCTCCGCGCTCTGCTTAAGGAGGTGTTATCCAATTTGGATGATTGTGATTATCTGGTCATTCCAGAACCACTATGTAAAATGGAAAAGTTCTTAGAGGCCCCGGGGCCCCCCGAAGCTTTTCCTATATCCAAGCGGGTGGCGTACATTGTTAGTAAAGAATGGGACAGGCCCGGTATACCTTTAGTACCTCCCCCCATATTTATAAAATTGTTTTCCTATAGTCGACCCCAGAAAGGACTGATGGCAGACAGTCCCCAAGGTCGAGGGGGCGGTTTCTACTCTACACAAGCGCGCCACTATACCCATAGAAGATAGTTGTGCTTTCCAAGATCCTATGGATAAAAAATTAGAAGGTCTGCTAAAGAGGTTTGTTCAGCAAGGTTCCCTTCTACAACCAATTGCATGCATTGTCCCTGTCACTGCAGCCGCGTGTTTCTAGTTTGATGAGCTAGGAAAGGCGATTATTAGTAATTCTTCTTCTTATGAGGAGATTATGGACAGAATTCGTGCTCTTAAATTGGCTAATTCTTTCACCCTAGACGCCACCTTGCAATTGGCTAGGTTAGCGGCGAAAAAATTCTGGGTTTGCTATTGTGGCGCAGAGCGCTTTGGTTAAAATCTTGGGCAGCGGATGCGTCTTCCAAGAACAAATTGCTTGACATTCCTTTCAAGGGGAAAACACTCTTTGGCCCTGACTTGAAAGAGATTATCTCTGATATCACTGGGGGCAAGGGCCACGCCCTTCCTCAGGATAGGTCTTTTCAAGACCAAAAATAAACCTAAGTTTCGTCCCTTTCGCAGAAACGGATCAGCCCCAAGGGCTACGTCCTCTAAGCAGGAAGGTAATACTTCTCAAGCCAATCCAGCCTGGAGACCTATGCAAGGCTGGAACAAAGGAAAGCAGGCCAGGAAACCTGCCACTGCTACCAAGACAGCATGAAATGCGGGCCCCCGATCCGGGACCGGATCTGGTGGGGGGCAGACTCTCTCTCTTCGCTCAGGCTGGGGCAAGAGATGTTCTGGATCCTTGGGCGCTAGAAATAGTCTCCCAAGGTTATTCTCTGGAGTTCAAGGGGCTTCCTCCAAGGGGGAGGTTCCACAGGTCTCAGTTGTCTTCAGACCACATAAGAAGACAGGCATTCTTACATTGGGTAGAAGACCTGCTAAAAATGGGAGTGATTCATCCTGTTCCATTAGGAGAACAAGGGATGGGGTTCTACTCCAATCTGTTCATAGTTCCCAAAAAAGAGGGAACGTTCAGACCAATCTTAGATCTCAAGATCTTGAACAAGTTTCTCAAGGTTCCATCGTTCAAGATGGAAACCATTCGAACACTCCTTCCTTCCATCCAGGAAGGTCAATTCATGACCAAGGTGGATTTCAAGGATGCGTATCTACATATTCCTATCCACAAGGAACATCATCGGTTCCTAAGGTTTGAATTCCTGGACAAGCATTTCCAGTTCGTGGCGTTTTCTTTCGGATTAGCCACTGCTCCTAGGATTTTCTCATAGGTACTAGGGTCCCTTCTGGCGGTGCTAAGACCAAGGGGCATTGCTGTAGTACCTTACTTGGACGACATTCTGATTCGAGCGTCGTCCCTTCCTCAAGTAAAGGCTCACACGGACATTGTCCTGGCCTTTCTCAGATCTCACGGATGGAAAGTGAACGTGGAAAAGAGTTCTCTATCTCCGTCAACAAGGGTTCCCTTCTTGGGAACTATAATAGACTCCTTAGAAATGAGGATTTTTCTGACAGAAGCCAGAAAAACAAAACCTCTAGACTCTTGTCGGATACTTCATTCCGTTCCTCTTCCTTCCATAGCGCAGTGCATGGAAGTGATAGGTTTGATGGTAGCGGCAACGGACATAGTTCCTTTTGTGCGCATTCATCTAAGACCATTACAACTGTTCATGCTCAGTCAGTGGAATGGGGACTATTCAGACTTGTCTCCGAAGATACAAGTAAATCAGAGGACCAGAGACTCATTCCGTTGGTGGCTGTCCCTGGACAACCTGTCACAAGGGATGACCTTCCGCAGACCAGAGTGGGTCATTGTCACGACCGACGCCAGTCTGATGGGCTGGGGCGCGGTCTGGGGATCCCTGAAAGCTCAGGGTCTTTGGTCTCGGGTAGAATCTCTTCTACCGATAAATATTCTGGAACTGAGAGCGATATTCAATGCTCTCAAAGCTTGGCCTCAGCTAGCGAGGGCCAAGTTCATACATCAACCATCAGGGGGGAACAAGGAGTTCCCTAGCGATGGAAGAAGTGAACAAAATCATTATATGGGCGGAGTCTCACTCCTGCCACCTGTCTGCTTTCCACATCCCAGGAGTGGAAAATTGGGAAGCGGATTTTCTGAGTCGTCAGACATTGCATCCGGGGGAGTGGGAACTCCATCCGGAAATCTTTGCCCAAGTCACTCAACCGTGGGGCATTCCAGACATGGATCTGATGGCCTCTCGTCAGAACTTCAGAGTTCCTTACTACGGGTACAGATCCAGGGATCCCAAGGCGGCTCTAGTGGATGCACTAGTAGCACCTTGGACCTTCAAACTAGCTTATGTGTTCCCGCCGTTTCCTCTCATCCCCAGGCTGGTAGCCAGGATCAATCAGGAGAGGGCGTCGGTGATTTTGATAGCTCCTGCGTGGCCACGCAGGACTTGGTATGCAGATCTGGTGAATATGTCATCGGCTCCACCATGGAAGCTACCTTTGAGACGAGACCTTCTTGTTCTAGGTCCGTTCGACCCACTCCAGCTGACTGCTTGGAGATTGAACGCTTGATCTTATCAAAGCGAGGGTTCTCAGATTCTGTTATTAATACTCTTGTTCAGGCCTGAAAGCCTGTAACCAGAAAAATTACCACATAATTTGGTATATCTGTTGGTGTGAATCTGCAGGATTCCCTTGGGACAAGGTTAAGATTCCTAAGAGTCTATCCTTCCTTCGAGAAGGATTGGAAAAAGGATTATCTGCAAGTTCCTTGATGGGACAGATTTCTGCCTTGTCTGTGTTACTTCACAAAAAGCTGGCAGCTGTGCCAGATGTTCTAGCCTTTGTTCAGGCTCTGGTTAGAATCAAGCCTGTTTACAAAATTTTGACTCCTCCTTGGAGTCTCAACCTAGTTCTTTCAGTTCTTTAGGGGGTTCCGTTTGAACCCTTACATTCCGTTGATATTAAGTTATTATCTTGGAAAGTTTTGTTTTTGGTTGCAATTTCTTCTGCTAGAAGAGTTTCAGAATTATCTGCTCTGCAGTGTTCTTCTCCTTATCTGGTGTTCCATGCAGATAAGGTGGTTTTGCGTACTAAACCTGGTTTTCTTCCAAAAGTTGTTTCTAACAAAAACATTAACCAGGAGATAGTTGTGCCTTCTTTGTGTCCTAATCCAGTTTCAAAGAAGGAACGTTTGTTGCACAACTTGGATGTAGTTCGTGCTCTCAAATTTTACTTAGCAGCTACTAAGGATTTCAGACAAACTTTGTCTTTGTTTGTTGTTTATTCTGGTAAACGGAGAGGTCAAAAAGCAACTTCTACCTCTCTCTCCTTCTGGATTAAAAGCATTATCCGATTGGCTTATGAGACTGCCGGACGGCAGCCTCCTGAAAGAATCACAGCTCACTCCACTAGGGCTGTGGCTTCCACATGGGCCTTCAAGAACGAGGCTTCTGTTGATCAGATATGTAAGGCAGCGACTTGGTCTTCACTGCACACTTTTTCTAAATTTTACAAATTTGATACTTTTGCTTCTTCTGAGGCTATTTTTGGGAGAAAGGTTTTGCAAGCCGTGGTGCCTTCCATTTAGGTGACCTGATTTGCTCCCTCCCTTCATCCGTGTCCTAAAGCTTTGGTATTGGTTCCCACAAGTAAGGATGACGCCGTGGACCGGACAAACCTATGTTGGAGAAAACAGAATTTATGTTTACCTGATAAATTACTTTCTCCAACGGTGTGTCCGGTCCACGGCCCGCCCTGGTTTTTTTAATCAGGTCTGATAATTTATTTTCTTTAACTACAGTCACCACGGTAACATATGGTTTCTCCTATGCAAATATTCCTCCTTAACGTCGGTCGAATGACTGGGGTAGGCGGAGCCTAGGAGGGATCATGTGACCAGCTTTGCTGGGCTCTTTGCCATTTCCTGTTGGGGAAGAGAATATCCCACAAGTAAGGATGACGCCGTGGACCGGACACACCGTTGGAGAAAGTAATTTATCAGGTAAACATAAATTCTGTTTTTGTGGGCAATAACGTTTTTGTTGGCAACTTTATTGAGGGTACACTTGGCTTATTTTTTGGGTCTCAGACCCCACATGGCTAGTTAAAACCGCTCTGGTGCGGTTCTTTGAGGCTGTAGAGACATCGCATGAGATGGGCAGGGGCCTATTTTCGCGCCTCAGATGCGCAGTTGTTTTCACTCGGCAAGCAGCAAGCTCCAACTCCTGAGGGCCCTTGTGGATGTTTTGGGCCAAATCGAAGCTTTAACCCCATATGTACTATCCCTGAGGGCAGGTAGGCGCCACAGCAGGGCTGTGGCAAGGTGCTGGGTTTTTTTTTTTCTCCGGATTTAGGCCTTAATTCAATCCGGTTTGCACAATAAAGGGTTAAATGTTAAATTTTCTTGTGGGGCAAACTTAACTACACATATTGAGTCTGCTATCAAAAATTTGGAGCATTTTAAAGCAGTTTTGCAGAACGTGTATGCTATTTTTTCTCTTAAAGGCGCAGTACCGTTTTTTAAGATTGTTGTTTTTTTCACTAATGTTTTCATGCTTGTTTTTAGTCATTACTAGCCTGTTCAACATGTCTGACATTGAGGAAAGTCATTGTTTAATATGTTTAGAAGCCGTTGTGGAACCCCCACTTAGAATGTGTCCCTCATGCACTGAAAGGTCAATAAATTGCAAAGAACATATTTTAGCTACTAAAAGTATGTCGCAGGATGATTCTCAGTCAGAAGCGAATCAGGTTATGCCATCTAATTCTCCCCAAGTGTCACAACCATTAACGCCCGCACAAGCGACGCCAAGTACTTCTAGTGCATCTAATTCTTTCACCCTGCAAGATATGGCCGCAGTTATGAATACTACCCTCACAGAGGTTTTATCTAAGCTGCCTGGGTTGCAGGGGAAGTGCAGTAGGTCTGGTGTGAGAACAAATGCTGAGCCCGCTGACGCTTTATTAGCCTTTGTACCCTCACAATGTTCTGAGTTGGGGGTGAGGGATTTGCTATCTGAGGGAGAGATTTCTGATTCAGGAAAGATGTTCCCTCAGACAGACTCAGCTATGATGGCTTTTAAATTTAAACTAGAACACCTCCGGATGATTGTGACCCTATTGTAGTTCCAGAGAAATTGTGTAAAATGGACAGGTTTCTAGAGGTTCCTGCTTACACTGATGTTTTTCCGGTCCCTAAGAGGATTTCGGACATTGTTACTAAGGAGTGGGATAGACCAGGTATTCCCCCTCCTACTTTTAAGAAAATGTTTCCCATATCAGACACCATGCGGGACTCGTGGCAGACGGTCCCTAAGGTGGAGGGAGCTATTTCTACCCTGGCTAAGCGTACAACTATACCTATTGAGGACAGTTGTGCTTTCAAAGATCCTATGGATAAAAAATTAGAGGGTCTCCTAAAGAACATATTTGTTCTTCAGGGTTTTCTTCTCCAACCTATAGCATACATTGTTCCTGTAACTACTGCAGCTGCTTTTTAGTTTGAGGCTCTGGAGGAGGCTCTTGAGGTTGAGACCCCATTAGATGATGATATGGATAGAATTAGGGCTCCCAAGCTAGCTAATTCTTTTATTACAGATGCCGCTTTTCAACTGGCTAAATTAGCGGCAAAGAATTCAGGTTTTGCCATTTTAGCGCGTAGAGCGTTATGGCTTAAAGGATTACTTTCTTTTATAATTTTTAAGCTAAACAACTAACATATTAAAGTTAATAAACATTAATTAAAACCTACTGACCTATATTTTCTCCAGAACGAGGTTTCATAACGTTCTAAAAGTTATATCTTTTATTCGCCGACGATGTCACGTTATCCTGCCCACTATTTTCAGCACTGCATGTTCAAAATACTTAAACCAATAACTTTGTGTTTAAAGCGCCATTTTGAAACCTAGGTATTGTAAACTGATTGGTACAGAGCAAAGGATACCCACGGAGTGGGTTTGGAAAACAATTAAATTTGCAGACAAGATTTCTGATATACGGTAGAGATATGTTAATGAAATGCTATTGATAAAAAGCGTATTTGAGGTAGTTAGTAACAGGCATAGAAAATATTTACTTACAGTGGCCCTTTAAGTCCTGGTCTGCTGATGTGTCATCAAAATCTAAGCTTTTAGCCATCCCTTTCAAGAGTAAGACCCTATTCGGGCCTGAACTGAAAGAGATAATTTCAGACATCACTGGAGGGAAAGGCCATTCCCTTCCTCAGGATAAGACAAATAAGATGAGGACCAAACAAAATAATTTTCATTCCTTTCAAAACTTCAAAGGTGGTCCCTCTACCTCTTCCCCTGCTGCAAAGCAAGAGGTGAATTTTGCTCAATCTAAGTCAGTCTGGAGACCTAATCAGACTTGGAACAAAGATAAACAGGCCAAGAAGCCTGCTGCTGCCACCAAGACAGCATGAAGGGGTAGCCCCCGATCCAGTACCGGATCTAGTAGGGGGCAGACTTTCTCTCTTTGCTCAGGCTTGGGCAAGAGATGTTCGACTCCTGGGCTTTAGAAATCGTAACCCAGGGGTATCTTCTATATTTCAAAGATTCTCCTCCAAGGGGGAGATTCCATCTTTCTCAATAGTCTGTAAACCAGACAAAAAGAGAGGCGTTCTTACGCTGTGTAGAAGACCTATGTACCATGGGAGTGATCTGTCCAGTTCTGAAAACAGAACAGGGGCAAGGGTTCTACTCCAATCTGTGGTTCCCAGAAAAGAGGGAACCTTCAGACCAATTTTAGATCTCAAAATCCTAAACAAATTCCTCAGAGTCCCATCCTTCAAGATGGAGACCATTCGGACTATTTTACCAATGATCCAGGAGGGTCAATATATGACCACTGTGGACTTAAAGGATGTGTATCTACACATCCCTATCCACAAAGATCATCACCAGTCCGTCAGGTTCGCCTTTCTGGACAAGCATTACCAGTTTGTGGCTCTTCCCTTCGGGTTGGCCACAGCTCCCAGAATTTTCACAAAGGTGCTAGGGTCCCTTCTGGCGGTTCTAAGGCCGTGCGGCATAGCAGTGGCGCCTTATCTGGACGATATCTTAATTTAGGCGTCGACTTACCAACTAGCCAAATCTCACACGGACATCGTGTTGGCTTTTCTAAGATCTCACGGGTGGAAGATAAATATTCCAGAAATGAGAGCGATATTCAATGCGCTTCAGGCGTGGCCTCAGCTGGCTTCGGCCAGATTCATAAGATTCCAGTCGGACAATATCACGACTGTAGCATATATCAATCATCAGGGGGGAACAAGGAGTTCTCTAGCGATGATAGAGGTTACCAAAATAATTCGATGGGCAGAGACTCACTCTTGCCATCTATCAGCAATCTATATCCCAGGAGTGGAGAACTGGGAAGCGGATTTTCTAAGTCGTCAGACTTTTCATCCGGGGGAGTGTGAACTCCATCCTGTGGTGTTTGCACAATTGATTCAGCAATGGGGCACACCAGAATTGGATTTGATGGCATCTCGTCAGAACGCCAAACTTCCTTGTTACGGGTCCAGGTCAAGGGATCCTCAGGCAGTACTGATAGATGCTCTAGCAGTACCCTGGTCGTTCAACCTGGCTTATGTGTTTCCAACATTTCCTCTCCTTCCTCGTTTGATTGCCAGAATCAAACAGGAGAGAGCTTCGGTGATTTTGATAGCACCTGCGTGGTCACGCAGGACTTGCAGACCTAGTGGACATGTCATCTTTTCCACCATGGACTCTGCCACTGAGACAGGACCTTCTGATTCAAGGTCTGTTCCAGCATCCAAATCTAATTTCTCTGCGGCTGACTGCTTGGAGATTGAACGCTTGATTTTATCCAAGCGGGGTTTCTCTGAGTCGGTCATAGATACCTTGATTCAGGCTCGAAAGCCTGTCACTAGGAAAATTTATCCTAAGATATGGCGTAAATATCTTTATTGGTGCAAATCCAAAGGCTAACCATGGAGTAAGATCAGGATTCCTAGGATTTTGTCCTTTCTCCAAGAAGGATTGGAGAAGGGGCTATCAGCTAGTTCCTTAAAGGGACAGATATCTGCTTTATCAATTCTACTGCACAAGCGTCTGGCAGATGTTCCAGACGTTCAGTCGTTCTGTCAGGCTTTAGTTAGAATCAAGCCTGTGTTTAAATCTGTTGCTCCGCTATGGAACCTGCATTTAGTTCTTAAAGTTTTTCAAGGGGTTCCGTTTGAACCTATGCATTCCATATATATTAAGCTTCTATCTTGGAAATTTCTGTTTTTAGTTGCTATCTCTTCGGCTCGAAGAGTTTCTGAACTATCTGCGTTGCAATGTGACTCGCCTTTTCTTGTTTTCCATGCTGATAAGGTGGTTTTGCGTACCACACCTGGATTCCTTCCTAAGTTTGTTACTAATAGGAATATCAATCAGGAAATTGTTGTTCCTTCTCTGTGTCCTAATCCTTCCTCTAAGAAGGAGCGTCTGTTGCACAACTTGGACGTGGTTTGTGGTTTGAAGTTTTACTTGCAAGCAACCAAGGATTTCCGTCGCACATCTTTGTTTGTTGTCTATTCTGGAAAGAAAGTCTGCCAGTACTGAAATAAAAAGCATTTTTTTTTTTTCTTCATACAGTCTGCAGTGATGGATCCCCCCTTACCCCACAACCTCCCTGATCCCCCCCATACATCTCTCTATCCCTCCCCCTCTAACTATTTGCCGCCATCTTAGGTACTGGCAACTGTCTGCCAGTACCCAATTTGCCCCCAAAAATAGTTTTTTTTTTTTAACTTTTTTATATGTAACATTTCTTTTCTGTAGTGTAGCTGGCCCCCCCTGAACAATCTACATCCCTCCCCCTCCCAGATCCCTTACTAAGCAACAGAGATACCCTTCATCGGCAACCATTTTTTTTTCCCAATTACATGCATATTTTGTGGGCACGATATCGGATCGAGACTATTTAACAGGCAACAAACAGCCTGCCCGCCTCACGGATGCTGTTCCCACCCACCAACGTGAAATAATGATTTGTAATCAATGGCCGATGCAGAGAGGGCCACAGAGTGACCCTTTCTGCATTGGTGGGTAAATTAGGGGATTGCAGTGATGCCTCAATATTGAGGCATCACTATAATCCCTTGTAAGCAGCTGGAAGCGATCATGATCGCTTCCAGCACTTCAAACAACAGAGGACGTACCAGGTACGTCAATTGTCGTTAAGGGGAGTATTTTCTATGGCGTACGTGGTACGTCCTCTGTCATTAAGGGGTTAAAAAATCTTCACAGATTAACAGGGACCTTAACCCCTTAATGACCACAGCACTTTTCCATTTTCTGTCCATTTGGGACCAGGGCTATTTTTGCGGTGTTTATGTTTAGCTGTAATTTTCCTCTTACTCATTTACTGTACCCACACATATTATAAACCGTTTTTCTCGCCATTAAATGGACTTTCTAAAGATACCATTATGTTCATCATATCTTATCATTTACTATAAAAAAAATTTTATAAAATATGAGGAACAAATGGAAAAAAAAACACTTTTTCTAACTTTGACCCCCAAAAGTCTGTTACACATCTGCAACCACCAAAAAACACCAATGCTAAATATAAAAATATAAAGAATCCCAGCCACAGAGTCTTAGAAATCAATTAAAAAAAAAAGGTTTTTAATTTATAATGTTCATTGATACAGGTTTATACCCGAAGAAATAGCATCAAAAATGGAATAGCACAAAAGATGAAGGCTTACTCATCACCACACATACCCCATCCACCAACCACATCCATACTCCCACCAAGCAATCCTAAACATAAAAAAACACAAGTGATGCTCAATTCTAGAAAAAAGAGCAAATGATACACACACTGGGCATCCCCAGTAAGTGCAGACACACTCCACCTGTCACTCAGAACAGATGTATCTATATAGCTTCAAAAGAATTTTTTTTAACCATAATGTATAATGTTTCACAGTATCACCATAACCTCATATGACTTCAGAAAAGAAAAAAACAGTTCATATTATAGGACACTTGTATCATATCCATGTTGAGATTTTGTATCCAAACTGAGAGAAAGATAATCTTGTATCAATAGAAACAAAAAATCCAAATGTAAATTTAAATATCTTTTCCACAGATGCAAACTCAAATGTCCTTTCTTATTAATAAGAATCAAGCTGAAGTGTCTTAACTAGGATGTAAGACGTTGTCTAGTCAGACCATGTAATTAAAATAAACTGAAATGTCCTTTAAAGGGTTTTGTGAAACAATACTGAGAAAATACTTGAAGCATTCTGAGTGCCGCCCTTATGTTCTGCGGTTGACGGAGCAGATGATTAAAGCATTCAAAGTGTAGCCCTTGTAATGAACAGCTTAAATCACAGTTGTATAGCCCACAAAATGGATTCTTGGTCATCTACCCACTAGCGAGATATATCCATGTAGTAAGTACAACCTCACACTCTATGTAATCTTCACTCACGGTAGAGCTATAATCTTGTGTATTAAAATCTGTATGCCCCTAATCTGTACCAGGACAGATCAATATGAAGCAGCATCAGTGTCTCTGTATGCGAAATCACAACATTGCAGGGCCAGTCATCAGCCGTGATATTACCTGACACTTCAGTTTTGCCAGCGTCATAAAACTTTACAGTGAGACTCGTCTCCAGCGTCACCTTCGGTGTGGAAATGTGCTTACTGGTGCCAATGTCCCATCTCGTTCTTGTGGGTAATTTAGGTGCTGAAAAATAATGTGGGTCGTGATAGCCGTTAACAGGGTCGGTACAGGTGTTGGCGTCTATGCTGGTTCCGACGCGCGTTTCGGGGACTCCTCCCCTTTGTCATGGAATGTCCAGCCTCAGTGTGAAGGTGAAATTTAAACGTCATATAAGGTAAACCATTGGTTGATTATTTATACACACCTACAAAAATTGTAAAACCTATAATTGAATATGGATATGGATAAAACTCACAGACAGCCACTCATACCACTTAAATTGTATATCCCATAGAAAAAATTAGCACACCACAGCCAGCAAACCGAAAAAGAAAAAAGTAAGAGATTATTAAATAGCATATTAATACTGAGTAAAAAGACTCCCAAAAAATGAAAACGGTATATGCAAACCGCAATTCTATTTTAGTGCAAAAAATAATATATATCCATCGGGAACATATAATGTCGATAAAAACTGAAAAGTTATTAAGCAGCATGTTAATGCTGAGTAAAAAAACTTGAAAGAATGAAAACAGTATATGCAAACCGCAATTCTATCTTAATTAAAAAATAATATATATCCATCAGGAACATATAATGAAAATTATGTGGGGACTGAAATTTCAGATCACCTGAAATACTCAGGAAACTCTCCATGGAGTCATATACCATTTAGACCCACATTTTCCTAGACAACAGTAGTAACCTGCTTGGTATCTAAATAAGGTGCACATTGTATCCCGAATTACAAAATCATGTAATACCATAGTATCAATCTATGTGTATGCGAGAAGTAAAATTAACTATGAGCACCTTTAAATTATATCTTAGTTTATTTTATTACACAGGAAAATAGTTCTGGGCCCTATGTTTGTATTCCATGGAGTTTCATACTAGCCATAGATTATAACTCCAGTGGAGTGAGTATGTTGGCCCAGAGGGCAATACATCACTAGACATTTTCTATAAACTAAGATATAATTTAAAGGTGCTCATAGTTAATTTTACTTCTAGCATACACATAGATTGAGTTTTATCCATATCCATATTCAATTATAGGTTTTACACTTTTTCTAGGTGTGTATAAATAATCAAACAATGGTTTACCTTATATGACGTTTAAATTTCACCTTCACACTAAGGCTGGACATTCCCTAACAAAGGGGAGGAGTCCCCGAAACGCACTTCGGAACCAGCATAGACGCCAACACCTGTACCTACCCTGCTAACGGCTATTACGACCCACATTATTTTTCAGCACCTGTATTACCCACAAGAGCGAGATGGGACATTGGCACCAGTAAGCACATTTCCACACCGAAGGTGACGCTGGAGACGAGTCTCACTGTAAAGTTTTATGACGCTGGCAAAACTGAAGTGTCAGGTAATATCACGGCTGATGACTGGCCCTGCAATGTTGTGATTTTGCATATGATGCTGCTTCATATTGATCTGTCCTGGTACAGATTAGGGGCATACAGATTTTAATACACAAGATTATAGCTCTACCGTGAGTGAAGATTACATAGAGTGTGAGGTTGTACTTACTACACGGATATATCTCGCTAGTGGGTAGATGACCAAGAATCCATTTTGTGGGCTATGATTTAAGCTGTTCATTACAAGGGCTACACTTTGAATGCTTTAATCATCTGCTCCGTCAGCCGCAGAACATAAGGGCAGCACTCAGAATGCTTCAAGTATTTTCTCAGTTTTGTTTCACAAAACCCTTTAAAGCACATTTCAGTTTATTTTAATTACATGGTCTGACTAGACAACGTCTTACATCCTAGTTAAGACACTTCAGCTTGATTCTTATTAATAAGAAAGGACATTTGAGTTTGCATCTGTGGAAAAGATATTTAAATTTACATTTGGATTTTTGGTTTCTATTGATACAAGATTATCTTTCTCTCAGTTTGGATACAAAATCTCAACATGGATTGTTTCCTTTTTTCATTACTATGATACAAGTGTCCTATAATATGAACTGTTTTTTTCTTTTCTGAAATCATATGAGGTTATGGTGATACTGTGAAACATACATTATGATTCAATATTTTTCTTTTGAAGCTATATAGATACATCTGTTCTGAGTGACAGGTGGAGTGTGTCTGCACTTACTGGGGACGCCCAGTGGGTGTATCTTTTGCTCTTTTTTCTAGAATTGAGCATCACTTGTGGTTTTTTATGTTTAGGATTGCTTGGTGAGAGTATGGATGTGGTTGGTGGATGGGGTATGTGTGGTGATGAGTAAGCCTTCATCTTTTGTGCTATTCCATTTTTAATGCTATTTCTTTGGGTATAAACCTGTATCTATGAACATTAAAAAAGTTAAAACCTTTTTTTTAATTGATTTCTAAGACTCTGTGGTTGGGATTCTTTATATTTTTATATTATTAGAGTCTTAGGCCAGACTCCATCCCGTGCCTGAGCATTTGTCTGACTGAAAGGTGGTGCGGTCACTATTTATTACCAATGCTAAATAGTTTCTAAATTTTGTCCTGAGTTTAGAAATACCCAATGTTTACATGTTCTTTGCTTTTTTTGCAAGTTATAGGGCAATAAATATAAGTAGCACTTTGCTATTTCCAAATCACTTTTTTTTTTCACAATTAGCGCTAGTTACATTGAAACACTGATATCTTTCAGGAACCCCTGAATATCCCTTGACATGTATATATTTTTTTTTTAGAAGACATCCCAAATATTGATCTAGGCCGGTTTTGGGATATTTCATGCCACCATTTCACCGCCAAATGCTATCCAAAAAAATCGTTCACTTTTTCACAAATTTTTTCACAAACTTTAGGTTTCTCACTGAAATTATTTACAAACAACTTGTGCAATATGTGGTATAAATGGTTGTAAATGCTTCTTTGGGATCCCCTTTGTTCAGAAATAGCAGACATATATGGGTTTGGTGTGGCTTTTTCTTCTGTTAAGTGTGATCAGTCCACGGGTCATCATTACTTCTGGGATATTAACTGCTCCCCTACAGGAAGTGCAAGAGGATTCACCCAGCAGAGCTGCATATAGCTCCTCCCCTCTACGTCACTCCCAGTCATTCTCTTGCACCCAGCAACTAGATCGGTCGTGTGAGAGGACTATGGTGATTATACTTAGTTTTATATCTTCAATCAAAAGTTTGTTATTTTAAAATAGCACCGGAGTGTGTTATTACCTCTCTGGCAGAGTTTGAGGAAGAATCTACCAGAGTTTTGCTATGATTTTAGCCGGAGTAGTTAAGATCATATTGCTGTTCTCGGCCATCTGAGGAGTGAGGTAAACTTCAGATCAGGGGACAGCGGGCAGATGAATCTGCATAGAGGTATGTAGCAGTTTTTATTTTCTGACAATGGAATTGATGAGAAAATCCTGCCATACCGATATAATGTCATGTATGTATACTTTACACTTCAGTATTCTGGGAGAATGGTACTTCACTAGAATTACACTGTAAGAAAGACATAAAGCTGTTTAATAACTAGAGATTATGTTTAACGTTTTTGCTGGAATGTAAAATCGTTTTCATTTGCTGAGGTACTGAGTGAATAAATGTTTGGGCACCATTTTTCCACTTGGCAGTTGCTTAAATCTGTTTTTTCTGTCAGTTTCTGTTCTCCCTCACTGCTGTGTGTGTGGGGGAGGGGCGCTTTTACTATGCATCAAATATTTCAGTCAGCAACTCATTGTATTCCCTGCATGATCTGGTTCATCTCTACAGAGCTCAGGGGTCTTCAAAACTTATTTTGAGGGAGGTAATTTCTCTCAGCAGAGCTGTGAGAATTATAGTTTGACTGAAATAAAAACTTTTATTCTGTAATTTGTTTCCTGCTTTCAGAAATTGTTATCTTTGCTAATGGGATTAAACCTTTGCTAAAGTTGTGTTGTTTACAAGGATTGAGGCTATAACTGTTTCAATTTATTAATTTTTAACTGTCATAGATCTTCTGTGCTTCTTAAAGGCACAGTACGTTTTAATATTATTCTATTTGAATTGTATTTCCAAGTTGCAAGTTTATTTGCTAGTGTGTTAAACATGTCTGATTCAGAAGATGATACCTGTGTCCTTTGTTGCAATGCCAAAGTGGAGCCCAATAGAAATTTATGTACTAACTGTATTGATGCTACTTTAAATAAAAATCAATCTGTACAAATTGAACAAATTTCACCAAACAACGAGGGGAGAGTTATGCCGACTAACTCGCCTCACGTGTCAGTACCTACATCTCCCGCTCAGAGGGAGGTGCGTGATATTGTAGCGCCGAGTACAGCTGGGCGGCCATTACAAATCACATTACAGGATATGGCTACTGTTATGACTGAAGTTTTGGCTAAATTACCAGAACTAAAAGGTAAGCGTGATCACTCTGGGGTGAGAACAGAGTGCGCTGATAATATTAGGGCCATGTCAGACACTGCGTCACAGGTGGCAGAACATGAGGACGGAGAACTTCATTCTGTGGGTGACGGTTCTGATCCAAACAGACTGGATTCAGATATTTCAAATTTTAAATTTAAACTGGAAAACCTCTGTGTATTACTAGGGGAGGTGTTAGCGGCTCTGAATGATTGTAACACAGTTGCAATACCAGAGAAAATGTGTAGGTTGGATAAATATTTTGCGGTACCGACGAGTACTGAGGTTTTTCCTATACCTAAGAGACTTACTGAAATTGTTACTAAGGAGTGGGATAGACCCGGTGTGCCGTTCTCACCCCCTCCGATATTTAGAAAAATGTTTCCAATAGACGCCACCACAAGGGACTTATGGCAAACGGTCCCTAAGGTGGAGGGAGCAGTTTCTACTTTAGCTAAGCGTACCACTATCCCGGTGGAGGATAGCTGTGCTTTTTCAGATCCAATGGATAAAAAGTTAGAGGGTTACCTTAAGAAAATGTTTGTTCAACAAGGTTTTATATTGCAACCCCTTGCATGCATTGCGCCGATCACGGCTGCAGCGGCATTCTGGATTGAGTCTCTGGAAGAGAACATTGGTTCAGCTACTCTGGACGACATTACGGACAGGCTTAGAGTCCTTAAACTAGCTAATTCATTCATTTCGGAGGCCGTAGTACATCTTACTAAACTTACGGCGAAGAATTCAGGATTCGCCATTCAGGCACGCAGGGCGCTGTGGCTAAAATCCTGGTCAGCTGATGTTACTTCTAAGTCTAAATTGCTTAATATACCTTTCAAAGGGCAGACCTTATTCGGGCCCGGGTTGAAAGAGATTATCGCTGACATTACAGGAGGTAAAGGCCATGCCCTGCCTCAGGACAAAGCCAAAGCCAAGACTAGACAGTCTAGTTTTCGTTCCTTTCGTAATTTCAAAGCAGGAGCAGCATCAACTTCCTCTGCACCAAAACAGGAAGGAGCTGTTGCTCGCTACAGACAAGGCTGGAAACCTAACCAGTCCTGGAACAAGGGCAAGCAGACTAGGAAACCTGCTGCTGCCCCCAAAACAGCATGAATTGAGGGCCCCCGATCCGGGATCGGATCTAGTGGGGGGCAGACTTTCTCTCTTCGCCCAGGCTTGGGCAAGAGATGTTCAGGATCCCTGGGCGCTAGAGATAATATCTCAGGGATACCTTCTGGACTTAAAATACTCTCCTCCAAGAGAGAGATTTCATCTGTCAAGATTGTCAACAATCCAGACAAAGAAAGAGGCTTTTCTACGCTGCGTACAAGAGCTCTTGTTAATGGGAGTAATCCATCCAGTTCCACGATCGGAACAGGGACAGGGGTTTTACTCAAATCTGTTTGTGGTTCCCAAAAAAGAGGGAACTTTCAGACCAATCCTGGACTTAAAGATCCTAAACAAATTCCTAAGAGTTCCATCGTTCAAGATGGAGACTATTCGGACAATTTTACCTATGATCCAAGAGGGTCAGTACATGACCACTGTAGATTTAAAAGATGCTTGCCTGCACATACCGATTCACAAAGATCATTACCGGTACCTAAGGTTTGCCTTCCTAGACAGGCATTACCAGTTTGTGGCTCTTCCATTCGGATTGGCTACAGCGCCAAGAATCTTCACAAAGGTTCTGGGTGCTCTTCTGGCGGTACTAAGACCGCGGGGAATCTCGGTAGCTCCATACCTAGACGACATTCTGATACAAGCTTCAAGCTTTCAAACTGCCAAATCTCATACAGAGTTAGTGCTGGCATTTCTAAGGTCACATGGATGGAAGGTGAACGAAAAGAAAAGTTCACTCGTTCCACTCACAAGAGTTCCCTTCCTGGGGACTCTTATAGATTCTGTAGAAATGAAGATTTACCTGACAGAGGACAGGCTATCAAGACTTCAAAGTGCTTGCCGCACTCTTCATTCCATTCAACACCCGTCAGTGGCTCAATGTATGGAGGTAATCGGCTTAATGGTAGCGGCAATGGACATAGTACCCTTTGCACGCTTACACCTCAGACCACTGCAACTGTGCATGCTAGGTCAGTGGAATGGGGATTACTCAGACTTATCCCCTTCTCTGAATCTGGATCAAGAGACCAGAAATTCTCTTCTATGGTGGCTTTCTCGGCCACACCTGTCCAGGGGGATGCCATTCAGCAGACCAGACTGGACAATTGTAACAACAGACGCCAGCCTTCTAGGTTGGGGTGCCGTCTGGAATTCCCTGAAGGCTCAGGGACTATGGAGTCAGGAGGAGAGTCTCCTGCCAATAAACATTCTGGAATTGAGAGCAGTTCTCAATGCCCTCCTGGCTTGGCCCCAGTTGACAACTCGGGGGTTCATCAGGTTTCAGTCGGACAACATCACGACTGTAGCTTACATCAACCATCAGGGAGGGACAAGAAGCTCCCTAGCTATGATGGAAGTATCAAAGATAATTCGCTGGGCAGAGTCTCACTCTTGCCACCTGTCAGCAATCCACATCCCGGGAGTGGAGAACTGGGAGGCGGATTTCTTAAGTCGTCAGACTTTTCATCCGGGGGAGTGGGAACTTCATCCGGAGGTCTTTGCCCAAATACTTCGACGTTGGGGCAAACCAGAGATAGATCTCATGGCGTCTCGACAGAACGCCAAGCTTCCTCGTTACGGGTCCAGATCCAGGGATCCAGGAGCAGTCCTGATAGATGCTCTGACAGCACCTTGGGACTTCAGGATGGCTTACGTGTTTCCACCCTTCCCGTTGCTTCCTCGATTGATAGCCAGAATCAAACAAGAGAGAGCATCAGTGATTCTAATAGCACCTGCGTGGCCACGCAGGACTTGGTATGCAGACCTGGTGGACATGTCATCCTGTCCGCCTTGGTCTCTACCTCTGAAACAGGACCTTCTGATACAGGGTCCCTTCAAACATCAAAATCTAACTTCTCTGAAGCTGACTGCTTGGAAATTGAACGCTTAATTTTATCAAGACGTGGGTTTTCTGAGTCAGTTATTAGTACCTTAATACAGACTAGGAAACCTGTTACCAGAAAGATTTACCATAAGATATGGCGTAAATACCTACATTGGTGTGAATCCAAAGGTTACTCTTGGAGTAAGGTTAGGATTCCTAGGATATTGTCTTTTCTACAAGAAGGTTTAGAAAAGGGTTTATCTGCTAGTTCATTAAAGGGACAGATCTCAGCTCTGTCCATTCTGTTACACAAACGTCTGTCAGAAGTTCCTGACGTCCAGGCTTTTTGTCAGGCTTTGGCCAGGATTAAGCCTGTGTTTAAAACTGTTGCTCCACCATGGAGTTTAAACCTTGTTCTTAATGTTTTACAGGGCGTTCCGTTTGAACCCCTTCATTCCATTGATATAAAGTTGTTATCTTGGAAAGTTCTATTTTTAATGGCTATTTCCTCGGCTCGAAGAGTCTCTGAATTATCAGCCTTACATTGTGATTCTCCTTATTTGATTTTTCATTCGGATAAGGTAGTCCTGCGTACTAAACCTGGGTTCTTACCTAAGGTAGTTACTAACAGGAATATCAATCAAGAGATTGTTGTTCCTTCTTTATGCCCAAATCCTTCTTCAAAGAAGGAACGTCTACTGCACAACCTGGATGTAGTCCGGGCTCTAAAATTTTACTTGCAGGCAACTAAGGAATTCCGACAAACGTCTTCTCTGTTTGTCATTTACTCTGGGCAGAGGAGAGGTCAAAAAGCTTCCGCTACCTCTCTTTCTTTTTGGCTTCGTAGCATAATTCGTTTAGCTTATGAGACTGCTGGACAGCAGCCCCCTGAAAGAATTACAGCTCATTCTACTAGAGCTGTGGCTTCCACTTGGGCCTTCAAGAATGAGGCCTCTGTTGATCAGATTTGCAAGGCTGCAACTTGGTCTTCGCTTCATACTTTTTCCAAATTTTACAAATTTGACACCTTTGCTTCATCGGAGGCTATTTTTGGGAGAAAGGTTCTTCAGGCAGTGGTTCCTTCTGTATAAAGAGTCTGCCTATCCCTCCAGTCATCCGTGTACTTTTGCTTTGGTATTGGTATCCCAGAAGTAATGATGACCCGTGGACTGATCACACTTAACAGAAGAAAACATAATTTATGCTTACCTGATAAATTCCTTTCTTCTGTAGTGTGATCAGTCCACGGCCCGCCCTGTTTTTAAGGCAGGTAAATATTTTTTAATTTATACTCCAGTCACCACTTCACCCTTGGCTTTTCCTTTCTCGTTGGTCCTTGGTCGAATGACTGGGAGTGACGTAGAGGGGAGGAGCTATATGCAGCTCTGCTGGGTGAATCCTCTTGCACTTCCTGTAGGGGAGCAGTTAATATCCCAGAAGTAATGATGACCCGTGGACTGATCACACTACAGAAGAAAGGAATTTATCAGGTAAGCATAAATTATGTTTTTGGTAATTAGGGGTTAATTAGGTAGCTTGTAGGGAGCTTGCGGGGTTAATTTTAGCTTTAGTGTAGAGATCAGCCTCCCACCTGACACATCACACCCCCTGATCCCTCCCAAACAGCTCTCTTCCTTCCCCCACGACACAATTGTCCCCACCATCTTAAGTAATGGCGGAAAGTCTTTTTTAAGCATATTTACATATACTGCTGTGTAGGATCCCCCTTAGCCACCAACCTCACTGATCTCCCCCTCCAAAACAGCTCTCTAACCCTCCCCCGCTACCTTATTGGGAGTCATCTTGGGTACTGGCAGCTGTTTGCCCGTACCCAGTGTACAAAAAAAGATTTTTTTTTTCTGTAGTGTAGTGTCCCCCCCAAAGGCCAACCCCCTCCCAGACCCCTTAGATCCTTTTTACCCCGCCCCCTCTTAATCCAGGAACCCCCATCGATGGCCGCCCACCCGCCTCCCACATCGGCTCCCACCCACCGATTGCGGCCATCAATGTCCGATGCAGAGAGGGCCACAGAGTGACTCTCTTTGCATCGGATGGGTAAAAAACGTTATTGCAGGATGCCTTGATATCGAGGCATCACTGCAATAACCGGAAAGCGTCTGGAAGCGATCAGGATAACTTCCACCACTTTCCAAGACTGACGACGTACGCAGATTGTCCTCTGTCATTTACTGTATTTTTTTTTTGAGGACGTAACAGCGTACGTCGTCGGGCCTTAAGGGGTTAAAGGGACACTCAAGCCAAAAATTTAAGTTTAATGAGTCAGATAGAGCACTGAATTTTAAACAACTTTTGAATTTACTTTCATTAATAAAAATGGGCACAGTCTTTTTATATTTACACTTTTTTTTAAGTCACCAGCCTCTATTGAGCATGTGCAAGAATTCACAGAATATACGTATTTGTGATTGGCTGATGGCTGTCACATGGTTTAATGGGAGTGGAAATAGACATAACTTTTTGATTTGTCAGAAATTTTTTTTACTATTTTGAGATTCAGACTAAATGCTATTGCATTGTCTTTGTATCATGCATTTGTTGATTATGCAAATCTACTCTGTTTACTGGTCCTTTAAGCAACAGTCTGATGCGTTTCAGCTCACCCTGCCGTAATCATAGACTGAATGCTTGCTCCCTTTCACTGTTTTAAATACACATCTGATTTAATCAAAAGATCCAAAACTTTCCTGTTAACCCTTAAAGTAGATACATATAAAGCTCCACCCTGCTTGGTCCAAGTGTTTGATATGTGCATGTGCTTCTAAATATTTCCAAACCCATTTCGCTTTCTATCCAAATAGATAGAAAAGGCTAAACACATGTTGCATCTTTTATATTGCACATTAACCCCTTAAGGACCAGCGACGTACCCTGTACCAGCGTTGAGACTGCTCTATTCCACAAAGCCTGCTGGAGGGAGTGCATTAATAGCGTGTTCTTGCTAGGCTTGTGCTATTATGTCCTGAAAAAACCCTTAACGACCAGTGACATACAGGGTACATTGTGGTCATTAAGGGGTTAAAACAGATGTTTAATGATCCCAAAGAATATGGCCATATTTGTTAATACATTGAGGTTCTATGCAATTAAAAAAAAGTGATTTGATTAAAAATGCTTGTTATTGTGCATATGTATGCAGTGAATGTCAGAGGGATGTGAAGAGAGTATTGCCTATTTGAATTCAATGATCATCTTCTACGGGGTCTATTTCATAGGTTCTCTGTTATCGGTCGTAGAGATTCATCTCTTACCTCCCTTTTCAGATCGACGATATACTCTTATATATACCATTACCTCTACTGATTCTCGTTTCAGTACTGGTTTGGCTTTCTACTACATGTAGATGAGTGTCCTGGGGTAAGTAAGTCTTATTTTTGTGACACTCTAAGCTATGGTTGGGCACTTTATATAAAAGTTCTAAATATTTGTGTTTAAACATTTATTTGCCTTGATTCAGAATGTTCAATATTCCTTATTTCAGACAGTCAGTTTCATTATTTGGGATAATGCATTTGAATAATCAATTTTTTTCTTACCTTAAAATTTGACTTTTTCCCTATGGGCTGTTAGGCTTGCGGGGGCTGAAAATGCTTCATTTTATTGCGTCATTCTTGGCGCGGACTTTTTTGGCGCAAAAAATTCTTTGTTATTTCCGGCGTCATACTTGTCACCGGAAGTTGCGTCATTTTTTGACGTTTTTTGCGCCAAAAGTGTCGGCGTTACCGGATGTGGCGTCATTTTTGGCGCTAAAAGCATTTAGGCGCCAAATAATGTGGGCGTCTTTTTTGGCGCTAAAAAATATGGGCGTCATTATTGTCTCCACATTAAGTCTCATTGTTTATTTGCTTCTGGTTGCTAGGAGCTTGTTCACTGGCATTTTTTCCCATTCCTGAAACTGTCATTTAAGGAATTTGATCAATTTTGCTTTATATGTGTTTTTTTCTATTACATATTGCAAGATGTCTCAGATGGACCCTGAATCAGAAGATACTTCTGGAAAATCGCTGCCTGATGCTGGATCTACCAAAGTTAAGTGTATTTGCTGTAAACTTGTGGTATCTGTTACTCCAGCTGTTGTTTGTATTGAATGTCATGACAAACTTGTTAATGCAGATAATATTTCCTTTAGTAATACTACATTACCTGTTGCTGTTCCATCAACATCTAATACTCAGAGTGTTCCTGTTAACATAAGAGATTTTGTTTCTAAATCCATTAAGAAGGCTATGTCTGTTATTCCTCCTTCTAGTAAACGTAAAAGGTCTTTTAAAACTTCTCATTTTTCAGATGAAGTTTTAAATGAACATCATCATTCTGATAATGATTCATCTGGTTTAGAGGATTCTGTTTCAGAGGTTGATGCTGATAAATCTTCATATTTATTCAAAATGGAATTTATTTGTTCTTTACTTAAAGAAGTCTTAATTGCATTAGAAATAGAGGAATTTGGTCCTCTTGATACTAAATCTAAACGTTTAAATAAGGTTTTTAAATCTCCTGTAGTTATTCCAGAAGTTTTTCCTGTCCCTGATGCTATTTCTGAAGTAATTTCCAGGGAATGGAATAATTTGGGTAATTCATTTACTCCTTCTAAACGTTTTAAGCAATTATATCCTGTGCCATCTGACAGATTAGAATTTTGGGACAAAATCCCTAAGGTTGATGGGGCTATCTCTACTCTTGCTAAACGTACTACTATTCCTACGGCAGATAGTACTTCCTTTAAGGATCCTTTAGATAGGAAAATTGAATCCTTTCTAAGGAAAGCTTACTTGTGTTCAGGTAATCTTCTTAGACCTGCTATATCTTTAGCGGATGTTGCTGCAGCTTCAACTTTTTGGTTGGAAGCTTTAACGCAACAAGTAACAGATCATAATTCTCATAGCATTGTTAATCTTCTTCAACATGCTAATAATTTTATTTGTGATGCCATCTTTGATATCATTAGGTTTAATGTCAGGTATATGTCTCTAGCTATTTTAGCTAGAAGAGCTTTATGGCTTAAAACTTGGAATGCTGATATGTCTTCTAAGTCAACTTTGCTTTCCCTTTCTTTCCAGGGTAATAAATTATTTGGTTCACAGTTGGATTCTATTATTTCAACTGTTACTGGGGGGAAAGGAACTTTTTTACCACAGGATAAAAAATCTAAAGGTAAATTTAGGTCTACTAATCGTTTTCGTTCCTTTCGTCACAATAAGGAACAAAAGCCTGATCCTTTCCCTACAGGAGCGGTATCAGTTTGGAAACCATCTACAGCAGGGGTGTCCAAACTTTTTTGGAAGAGTGCCAGATTTCATGAAGTGAACATGTGCGAGGGCTGACCATTTTGCCTGATATTCTTTGAACCATTTTAAAATAAATACAAATTAACTATTTTATGCAAAGTTTATTAAAAACGACATACTTTTACATTTTGTGACTTGGATGACAAATCTAAACAGGTGTTAAATCACTCTGCCTTTAATATAAAAAAACAGGAAGCTGAAATATGTCAGGAACATCGTGCCGCAATTGGCCCGCGGGCCGGACTTTGGACATGCCTGATCTACAGTCTGGAATAAATCCAAGCCCTTTAGAAAGCCAAAGCCAGCTCCCAAGTCAACATGAAGGTGCGTCCCTCATTCCAGCCCAGCTGGTAGGGGGCAGATTACGATTTTTCAAAGAAATTTGGATCAATTCGATTCACAATTTTTGGATTCTGAACATTGTTTCACAAGGGTACAGAATAGGCTTCAAGATAAGGCCTCCTGCAAGAAGATTTTTTCTTTCCCGTATCCCAGTAAATCCAGTGAAGGCTCAAGCATTTCTGAAATGTGTTTCAGATCTAGAGTTGGCTGGAGTAATTATGCCAGTTCCAGTTCTGGAACAGGGGCTGGGGTTTTACTCAAATCTCTTCATTGTACCAAAGAATGAGAATTCCTTCAGACCAGTTCTGGATTTGAAAATATTGAATCATTATGTAAGGATATCAACATTCAAAATGGTAACTATAAGGACTATTCTGCCTTTTGTTCAGCAAGGGCATTATATGTCCACAATAGATTTACAGGATGCATATTCTGATTCATCCAGATCACTATCAGTTTCTGAGATTCTCTTTCCTAGACAAGCATTACCAGTTTGTGGCTCTGCCGTTTGGCCTAGCAACAGCTCCAAGGATTTTTACAAAGGTTCTCGGTGCCCTTCTGTCTGTAATCAGAGAACAGGGCATTGTGGTATTTCCTTATTTGGACGATATCTTGGTACTTGCTCAGTCTTCACATTTAGCAGAATCTCATACGAATCGACTTGTATTGTTTCTTCGAGAACATGGTTGGAGTATCAATTTGCCAAAAAGTTAATTGATTCCTCAGACAAGGGTAACCTTTTTAGGTTTCCAGATAGATTCAGTGTCCATGACTCTGTCTCTGACAGACAAGAGACGTCTAAAATTGGTTTCAGCTTGTCGAAAACCTTCAGTCTCAATCATTCCCTTCGGTAGCCTTATGCATGGAAATTCTAGGTCTTGTGACTGCTGCATCGGACGCGATCCCCTTTGCTCGTTTTCACATGCGACCTCTTCAGCTCTGTATGCTGAACCAGTGGTGCAGGGATTATACAAAGATATCTCAGTTAATATCTTTAAAACCGATTGTACGACACTCTCTGACGTGGTGGACAGACCACCATCGTTTAGTTCAGGGGGCTTCTTTTGTTCTTCCGACCTGGACTGTGATTTCAACAGATGCAAGTCTGACAGGTTGGGGAGCTGTTTGGGGGTCTCTGACAGCACAAGGGGTTTGGGAATCTCAGGAGGTGAGATTACCAATCAACATTTTGGAACTCCGTGCAATTTTCAGAGCTCTTCAGTCATTGCCTCTTCTAAAGAGAGAGTCGTTCATTTGTTTTCAGACGGACAATGTCACAACCGTGGCATATGTCAATCATCAAGGAGGGACTCACAGTCCTCTGGCTATGAAAGAAGTATCTCGAATACTGGTATGGGCGGAATCCAGCTCCTGTCTAATTTCTGCGGTTCATATCCCAGGTATAGACAATTGGGAAGCGGATTATCTCAGTCGCCAAACGTTACATCCGGGCGAATGGTCTCTTCACCCAGAGGTATTTCTTCAGATTGTTCAAATGTGGGGACTTCCAGAAATAGATCTGATGGCTTCTCATCTAAACAAGAAGCTTCCCAGGTATCTGTCCAGATCCAGGGATCCTCAGGCGGAGGCAGTGGATGCATTGTCACTTCCATGGAAGTATCATCCTGCCTATATCTTTCCGCCTCTAGTTCTTCTTCCAAGAGTGATTTCCAAGATTCTAAAGGAGTGCTCGTTTGTTTTGCTGGTGGCTCCAGCATGGCCTCACAGGTTTTGGTATGCGGATCTTGTCCGGATGGCCACTTGCCAACCGTGGACTCTTCCGTTAAGACCAGACCTATCGCAAGGTCCTTTTTTCCATCAGGATCTCAAATCCTTAAATTTGAAGGTATGGAGATTGAACGCTTAATTCTCAGTCATAGAGGTTTCTCTGACTCTGTGATTAATACTATGTTACAGGCTCGTAAATCTGTATCTAGGAAGATATATAATCGAGTCTGGAAGATTTACATTTCTTGGTGTTTTTCTCATCATTTTTCTTGGTATTCTTTTAGAATTCCTAGAATTTTACAATTTCTTCAGGATGGTTTGGATAAAGGTTTGTCTGCAAGTTCCTTGAAGGGACAAATCTCTGCTCTTTCTGTTCTTTTTCTCAGAAAGATTGCTAGTCTTCCTGATATTCATTGTTTTTGTACAAGCTTTGGTTCGTATAAAACCTGTTATTAAGTCAATTTCTCCTCCTTGGAGTTTGAATTTGGTTCTGGGGGCTCTTCAAGCTCCTCCGTTTGAACCTATGCATTCGCTAGACATTAAATTACTTTCTTGGAAAGTTTTGTTTCTTTTGGCCATCTCTTCTGCTAGAAGAGTTTCTGAATTATCTGCTCTTTCTTGTGAGTCTCCTTTTCTGATTTTTCATCAGGATAAGGCGGTGTTGCGAACTTCTTTTAAATTTTTGCCTAAGGTTGTGAATTCTAACAACATTAGTAGAGAAATTGTGGTTCCTTCATTGTGTCCTAATCCTAAGAATTCTAAGGAAAGGTCGTTGCATTCTTTGGATGTAGTTAGAGCTTTGAAATATTATGTTGAAGCTACTTAAAATTTCCGAAAGACTTCTAGTCTATTTGTTATCTTTTCCGGTTCTAGGAAAGGTCAGAAGGCCTCTGCCATTTCTTTGGCGTCTTGGTTAAAGTCTTTGATTAATCTTGCTTATGTCGAGTCGGGTAAAACTCCGCCTCAAAGGATTACAGCTCATTCTACTAGGTCAGTTTCTACTTCCTGGGCGTTTAGGAATGAAGCTTCGGTTGATCAGATTTGCAAAGCAGCATACTTTTACTAAATTCTACCATTTTGATGTGTTTTCTTCTTCTGAAGCAGTTTTTGGTAGAAAAGTACTTCAGGCAGCTGTTTCAGTTTGATTCTTCTGCTTATAATTTCAGTTTTTTTCATTATGAGATTTATACTTTGTTTTGGGTGTGGATTTTTTTCAGCGGAATTGACTGTCTTTATTTTATCCCTCCCTCTCTAGTGACTCTTGCGTGGAAGATCCACATCTTGGGTAGTCATTATCCCATACGTCACTAGCTCATGGACTCTTGCTAATTACTTGAAAGAAAACATAATTTATGTAAGAACTTACCTGATAAATTCATTTCTTTCATATTAGCAAGAGTCCATGAGGCCCACCCTTTTTTGTGGTGGTTATGATTTTTTTTGTATAAAGCACAATTATTCCAATTCCTTATTTTTTATGCTTTCGCACTTTTTTCTTATCACCCCACTTCTTGGCTATACGTTAAACTGATTTGTGGGTGTGGTGAGGGGTGTATTTATAGGCATTTTGAGGTTTGGGAAACTTTGCCCCTCCTGGTAGGAATGTATATCCCATACGTCACTAGCTCATGGACTCTTGCTAATATGAAAGAAATGAATTTATCAGGTAAGTTCTTACATAAATTATGTTTTTACTGTGATCTCATGAAATTTAACTTATCTCTCATGAGATTTCATAGTAAACTTCCTTAAACTGAATAGGGAAATAAGATGAGTGTGCATGTAAGCTCACTCCCTTAGCTGTCCCGGGACAGACATACTGATTTGCTGCTTAGAAGTCCTTTACAATGGGATGTGGCTACTGAGGATTTTTTGAGGTAAAATATCTTTCTTTTTTACATAGATATGTTAAGGTGATATTTTCTAGTCGGCTTTTTACAGCTATGCTGCATCACTTTCAAGTGTTTCAACATTTGGGTATCATGGCCCTTTAACTAGAGCACAGGTGGAATAATAAGCTGATCAGTAACCTTGGTTACTAACCTGCCCTGATCAGCTGATTATTTCACCTGTGCTCTTGTTAAGATATAATGAATATCTGGCCTGTTAAAGGGTCAGTAAATTTAAGATTCTCAAAATGTCTGTGTTCTTTTTTATGTTTACATTACAACCACTTAATTTCTTAATTTTTGTATGTCAAAAAATATTTATTTATAATAATTATGCTTATTTTAAGTTATAGAACCGTTAGTGTACAGTACTTCTCCACCCCTCTGACATATCTTACATGGGGGGTATAGAGCTTTTTAGTTCAGCCCACATGAAATGCATGGCACACCTACATTCCTACCAACTGAAGCTTGCTTACGCTGATGTCTCTTCAGAGCGGGAGCAATAGATGCGCTCTGTCCACAAATGGAATCGCAGCGAGACAGGTAGCGATAGGTGGATGGCTATTACTTTGAAAGAAAGAGAAAAAAAAAGGCAGTGGAGCAGTAGGCGGCCAGGTCATATCCAACAGGGCTAACATTTGAGATAAAATTATTAATGATAAATTACTTAAATAAGAAAATTGATGAATGAAAGTTTTATTTATTACATCTTGCAAATGTAAAATTGAAGGATTAATTTCTGGGTTTACTGTCCCTTTAAGGGTCCTGAAGACTGGATTTGGAAAACACTGTTTTAGGGGATATTACCATGATGGATCAAGGGGGATATATCACATACAATTAAATATTAATTGAAAACCAGCCTAATGTTTGTTTTATATTTTTTCCTAGGTAAATACAGTTTGCGATGGTTTCCTGATGGAGGTCTCTATTTAAAGATACTGCAGAGATATGCATATATTTTCCTACTTCAGTCCAACATAACCAATACATTGGGAATCCTAGCTCTGCTGGCTTATTTCACAGTCTCTTGGATTAAACCTATGGGAAGTTCTTCTTGCCAAAGAACTACTAGATGTCGCTGTAAATGTTTATTCCTGCTATAATGAAAATCCTTGTTGCTTACCAGAAAACATTACCCTCCCTACCCCCTGTATATGTGCAAATCTGTATTTTTCAGACATTTAGAATTAGTAACCACTAAGTTGACTTTTTTTTGTTATTGTAAATACAGTATATAAATATATATTTTTTACTTCCTTCTGATATATCCGTAATGTTTTGGGACCACTGCCATTTTTAGGAGTGGCTTCATTTTGTGCATTGTTGTGTTTAAATCTGGCAGTAGAGAACTACTGAAGTCCACGGATCTTACAAGAGGATAACCAGCAAGCTGGGGAGGCCCTGTTTATCAAACCTGGTGCAATCTGGATATTACACTTTAAAAAGGACTTCTTGATGTTTTGAGCATTATTGAAGCAAATTGCATAAGCCGAGAAAAAATGTTCAAAAGAATTGTTTAATTTTATAAGCCTCCTTTTTCAGACTGATTTTTCATCCCCCTGAAAGCTTTGAGCACAACTAAAGACAATGTACCCTGTAATTTTTCAGTCTAATTTACCCCATGGAGTGAGTGCACTTTCAAAATAATATTTTTTTTTTCTTTCTCTCCAAAATGAACTTGTATATGTTGAAATATGAAAAGCGCTGTTTGAGTAAAATATTGCTATTTGAGTATACTGCACAAAATGCTAGCATTTTTTTTTTAAATAAAATGACTTTTTCTAAAACAAAAGTAAAAGATAAGAATGTGCTTTGTTTTTTTTGTTTGTTTTTTTCTTAATCATATGTCTACAATTGTTTTTCCTTTTAACTTGTTTAAAGGGAGTTGAAACCCAAATTTCTTTCTAATGGTAATGTCCACGATCCTTATTCTTGGGATTACATCACCTGACACCTTACCAGAACTTTGTATATATCCCTCCTACTCCCCCTTCTCTCCCAG